>NW_015115126.1:130925-138505 GCF_001443285.1 Poecilia latipinna
TTTCAGTGGAAAACCAAAAGTTCCAGGTCCTTTTAATGCCGTACAAATATGAGACAGAAACATGGATTATATCTTTATAATCCATTGTCTGTTGATTTATAAATAGTTTTACTGGACAGAAATTAGACTGAACAAGTCTGGTTCTTAGTCAAATCCTAATGAGTCAGATTGAAAGTGTCATGGAGTCGTCAGCCTCATGACATTAACACTGACATGAAAAATAATGTTGAAGAAATAAATATATAAAATAAGTAGCAACTGATTTTTAAACCAGATCGTCACCTGAGCTGCTTTTGGAGGCACATCTGGAAACGGGTCCTGGAAGTCTTAAAAGGTTTTAAAGAGCCATACATGCCAATTACATCTGCTTGTTTGGACTCAGTCGTCACCTCGGGCTGATTTTAAGGGAAGTGGGTAATGTAGACATACAGTTGCTTCAGTGTCTTTAATAAGGTTAGTTTAAGTTTCAGTGTATTTCAATGAGAAACGTCTGTTTCCTTTTGTTTTTTTTTTTTTGTTTTTGGACAAAATGCTATAGAAATGTTTGTAAAAGGGCGGCAATCTGGAATTTAAATTAAAAAATAACATCCAAGAGAGTTCCATGATTAGATTCTCCCCAACCCCCCAGCCCCCTCCGTCTTCACCGTCCTCCTTGCTCTGCCGCCGACCGGCAGCTGAGAAAACACTGTGACTTTATGACATCATCGCCGGGGGGGATTGGCGCCGGTCGATGAGCGCTACATGCGATTTTTTCCTGTCGGGGAAAGCATCTGGATGAAAGGAGACAACAGGTTGTTGGTTTTAATGGCAGCCATCATCACAACCAGAGGGGCTGAGGAGCGGTGGGAAACTGTCTGCTGGAGCATGAAAGGAGGAGAAACGCGCAGTTTGTGGAGGGGGAAAGAAAAATGGAGCTTAAAGTTGGTTGATCTCCTTGGTTTATTCAGATATAGCACTTAATGGAGAACAACAGATCTAACATAATAAGTTTGGTTAGAATAATGTAACATACAATGCAATAAGATCCCAACCCTGTCAAATATTGCAACCACACCTCAACCTTCTTACGTTTGTGTAAGCAATTTCAAATTTGAAAATTTCTAAATCGTACACATTTAAAGGAAACACATTTATAGAACGGAAAAGTAGATAAGCTGATTTTTCTCTTATTGTTAGTTGTCATAATGACAGGTGGGCACTGTCTTTGCTTAATGGTCGTGAAGTTTCTGGCCTTGATAGGCAAACAAAGCCTTCATTTTTTTTGGAACTTTGTATTTTTGGTTCAGTCTCAGTGTGAGCAAGAAATAAAAAATCAACTTGAAATAAAATAATAATAAAAAGAACACCACACAGACTTCTAGTAGCTCACACTGACCAAATGTTAATGTGTAACACTGACAGTTCTTTCTCAGTTTTTTTATGCTTTTGAATCACTGAGAGGTCATTCACTATTTTAGGTTTCAGTTTTCGGATCTTTGTAAAGAATTTCTTCAACTTAAAATCGTACCTCATCTGCAGGGCTGTTAATCCATTTCTGAAGCTTGTGCTGTATAGCTCGTTGTTGGTTGAAACCCAGGCGCAGTGTTGGGTCAGGGGTTATTTTTCCCCATGGTCTTTTTATATTAAACCATGTGACAGAAGAAAATATGCCTCCAGTTTAGATGCCATATTTGTATTGATTCCTCGTCTGTTGGCAACAGTCACAATCCCCTGTTTTGCATATTTTAGTTTCACAGTTAAGTTGTCGACATGCTGAGGCCACAATATCAGAGTGATTAAAGGTGCAGCCGTGAACAGCTCTTCAGCTAGTCTTGTTCAGACAAGAAATCAAGGAATTTAGCTAAACTGCAAACCACTTACTTAAAAAAAAAACCCCATCTCATTACATATGAAGAAAGACAGCTTTATCGCAAATACTGAAGGTTGCAACCACATTTAGTCCCACAACAACCCCAGGAATAAGGTGGATAGAAAAATGAACATGTATAATCCAAGAGTCACATTAAGTCAGCCGATTTCCTGACCTCACCTTTTTGCTGTATCTTCTGCATCTAAGTTATAGGAATTGGGTAAGTTAAAACTTAAACGCATCATCATCAGCATAGAGTTGTAGTCGGTATTGTTGTGACGGAGATATATAAATTAAATAAATATTTTTCCCCCTCTTAAGCAGAAGGAAAATCGGATCTCTCCTTAAGCGTGTTGCTCCCATTTCCTCCCATATGTTTGCGTTGACATTAATGATATTTTTCAGGTTATGAACAAATATTTAGTTGAGTTAGTTCAAATCTATGAACCTGAGGAGTTTGTACTTTGCGCAGTGAGAATATGCAGCCACTGAAAATATGCAAACAGGATTGTTTAGATGTCCGGAGTTGTTTACCCGGGTCCCATGTTTTCTCAAACTCACGAGGTTTTGGGTCAAGTGTGAAAGCGACAGATGGGTCAGTCATACAAGGAAACTCGTAAACCTCGCAAGTCAGAGAAACACAAACTGTGAACCGCAAAGTGGTCACCGTCACTCAGTTTTACCCCCCACAGGGATAAATAGGAAATATTCCATTCGTGCGTCGTCCTTTCTTTCCTGTTTCATCGTATGGATACACAAGACATGTTTGGGTTCACTGTGTGATCAGAAGAGAACAACAAACCCAGTCAACCCAAACATTCCCATCCACCAAAGATTTACCTCTTCCTCTGTCTAACGTGTCTGGAGACAAATGAAGTGAGAAGTGTGAAGTTGTTTCTCCAGATATAGCTGTACCTGTTTCTTTTTTTTTTTTTTAATATATAATTTTTTTTCATACAAAGGAGGTTTGAGGTTCTGTTGATTCATGTGTGGGCTGTATTTGGCTCAATTCTTACTCCTCTTTTGGTGATTAAACATGCACCCAAAGACCCGGGAATTTCGCGAACCCCTCCCTCTGTGGTTTTGCCCGTTATCGTCCATAAGGGAGCATTCGGTGTGACAACCGAAATCTTACTCTTGGCACCCACCAGCCCACAGAACAATACGACTCGATTAAAAACCCTCGGGGTACGTGTTCATCTCTGTGTGAATGTGCATTCATGGACAACACACACACACACACACGCACACACACACACCTACCGATTTTCACACGCATGGTGACCAGAATGTGTCTGTCCAAGCACTCTCGGCTATCAGGAAGTGAGCTAGGCTAGACGGGAGCTGTAAGTCCAGAGAGCTTAGCCGGCCAGAATGGGCCCCATTGTGACCTTTGTGCTGAAAGGGATTTGGGACTATAAACTGACCAGTCAGGTGGAAGGTGATGTGGGTGGAAGGTCTGGAAGACGCGGGAAGAGACCCGACGGGCTGGCATGAAAACAGACGGGGATGCCAACCTGTGAGGGTGAGACGGATGATGTCGGAAGTCAGGGATGGGACAGACTGATCACTGATAGAACTGGCAAACATATGAGTTCAATAAAAAGCATTGTATTCAAACCATATATAGAAAATACAACTTGGGAGTGGTCTTTTGGTTAAAGCATAGCAAAATGTAGTCTGTCAGATGCTTCTGTGTATGACAAGCATACAAAAGATGTCAATGAAGATGACATTTCAAAATAGTTAAACAACTGGTCAATACCTATAGTAATGTTCTTTATCTGTCTTGTATCTATATCTATATCTCTCAATTTAAGAGCATATAGACTTTGATCTAGAGCACATCAGCAAGACCACCTCCTAATGGTTGCAGAATGGTCTAGTCAAAGTCGAGGCATAAGTCTAATTGAAATGCTGCGGCTTGGTCTTGGACAGACTTGAGCATTTAGAGTATTGACACAGATCACAAACTGTAGTTTTAACTATCTATCTGCTATCCTGCGTCAAATTTATGTTGGACAGTTCAGTTCAGTCCAGATTGCAAAGTGTTGTGGAGTTGAGTTAGTCTGGATTGGTACACAGGCCAAACTTGCGTGTGATTGGACTTGTGAATCTGAACCTGTCTTCAGCATTGACTTGTTTAATTACGTCTGGAACACACAGACAAGACAATCCAACAAGTCACATACATTATCCTCAGACGTCCAGAATGTCATAAAGAATCAAAATCTTTGAATGTAGGGAGTCTGGATTTCTTTGTCCTCTTTCAGTAGTTTTGTTCTACTGAACAGAATCAGAGCCTAGCATGAAAGCAAGTCTTCACTCTTCAACAGCCTGACCACCTCTTACTGTTTATCCAACATCAGACAGAGATGGAGCTCTAAAGGTTACCCAGGACCGGAAAGAAAGATCCTTGGAAAAGCTAAAAGCATTTTTAAAAGATGACCTCAAACTTTTGGGTATGCAGACATTTAGATGGAAGTTGCTGGAAGGCTGTTGGGATATTTACAAGATTAGCCAACGGGGAGATAAAAATGGGTGACTTTGATTGAGATTTGGACAATATACAGAGAGACATATAAAAGGGAATAAAACGAGAAGGACTTTAAATTATTCTTTAAGTGTTAAGGTAAAGCCAGCGACGGTGGAGGTAAGGTGTGAGAGAAAGTGTCTCCTGGTGGAAGCTCTGCATATTTTCTCTGGGTGAAACCAGGTGTGAGTGTCAAATCTGGGCCAGACAGCTCTGGCAGGCTTCCTTTAGCTGGAACAGCCCTGTCATTATGCTTCCCTTCCTACCCCCTAAGGCCACGTGGGCTGGAAGCCGAGCCGCGGCCTCTAACTCCAAGACAAAGGACGCTAATCAGGGGTCACCGGCGCTTTAAAAGACAGCAGCAGTTCTGTGGTCATACATGTGCTGTCATTGACGAAAAGCATGCGTGTACGCTCGTACAAGCATTTACATGCATGTCAAGCTGAATAAATCCCTTGTAAACGTCTTATAGGCTGCAGTCTTTTACATTCCTAGATAACGCATGCGGGATATCTTTGTCAGTGGAATTTATTAGCATATTTTCTTGAAAATTGAAACAAAGCTTCTTGCTGGCATGTTCCCGATTTGCATGATGACTGAACAGTGTTACGTAGATCTGAATCTGACTTTCCTTTGACCGCAGGACATACTGCCGCTCTCTCAGACTTGTTTTCATATCCTGATCCGCTTCCTCTCTCCTTACCCTGTTATATTGTTTAAAGCATGAGCTAATCGCAGGCTGTCAGTAGTCTGAGCGGTCCTGTGAATGTGTGTACCTTAGTGAGTTATTGAGTCCGGCTTCCTAATGAAGGGATTCCACTTCCTAACCTCTAATTCAGCACCTGTTTGCGCTAGTTCATTGTGTCTATGCTGCCATCTTGTGGCTGTAGTGGCGTAACTGCATTTATCAAAGAACCAAAGATTTAGAAACTTTCTTGTTTAATTTAGTTTAAAAAAAAAATAAATTTAAACACTGGTTAAACTACATTTATTAGTTTAACAAGTGTATAAAATATGAATCTCCATATTTGCACAAAATATCAAATATCAATATCAAATTTTGGGCTTTTATAAATCTAATAAAAACACAAATTTAGAATTACAGCTTTGTTGGTACTTTTAATTAGGGCTTTCGTCTAACAATTATTTTAGTAATCTGTCTGTTAGTCTGAAAATTAATTGATAAAAAGATAAGAAATGACACATTTTACAGGCCCATTTTTCATTTAACCACTTAACCCTTTTTATACAATAATAAAAAAAACAGTAAAAGATGCAGATAAACAAATAATCCAAATTATTTTTTAAAATGAGGAAATAAACATTTTACTGCCTGAATTTCAATACCTTAGTATTTCTTAAGTAAATATGAACCAGATGAAGCTAAAGCTATATCACCTGAGGAGTTTTGGCTAAATCACATTTACAGACAAAGTTTTTATTTTTATCTTAAATGCAAAATTCTATATTTTTTGTACAGTTTTGACTTAATTACTGCTATGAAAATTTTGGGTTTTTTTTTTTTTTTTTACCAAACCACATATTTTTCAGAGTTGTCATACTCCAGTTAACGATTAATTGATTACTAAATTAGTTAACAGCCATTTGAATAATAGATTAATCACAATTAATCGTTTTGATTGAACCAGAATTTAAGCTACAATGTGGCAACATTAAGCAGTGTTTTCTCCTGCGGTCTCGCCAAACGTGCTCAATAATTATTTTTAGTCGACATGACGTGTGTGGAAAAACCTGGCCACCATTAAACAAGGTTCTATTATTTTAAAACTAAAGCAAAGAGAGTTTGACTTTTTTTTAGCGATTAACAAAGCTACAGTCTTGGTACCTGCAAATAGTATCTGTGTATTACATTGAGGCATATTGAACATCGAAGCAATTGTGAGCAAAAAAAGATTAGTGCTCATTAGTGTAATAGTTTGTTTTGAAAATTTTTTTTTTTTTTTAAAGGAAAAAAAAAACATTTAGTTTCCTCTCCTCTTCCTTCCAGCCTCGGATTATTGTGTTGCAAATAGAATTTTTTTGGCAACACAGAATTTACCTTCAGATTCTTTGGTGCATTCGTCCCACGAGTAGCTTGAGCGCACTCACGTCTTGAGCAGAGTAGCTGTTGCAGTGCATTGTGGGATAAGTAGTGCAATTAGTGCGTAAACTACACCATGTAACTGACTGGCGAGCCATGAAGAACAGAAAAATAAAGTTTTCCGACTGAGCTGGAGAATGTGAACCATTACTTTGACTCTAATATTCATCATCTTCTCATTTGCTTCTTCCAACTTTTATTTTACTATTTTTTTTATATGTTCTCTGTATATTTGATGCTCAATGAGCTCATATATTCAAAATGATTGAGTTTGACTCAAGACGTCATTGCATCTGTTTTTTTTGTTTTTTTTTTCCTCAGGGTCGTCCTGGGCAAATGGGTGAGATCGGACGGCCCGGACCGGATGGGCCACAAGGGGGCATAGGGCCTCGAGGGCCTAAAGGAGAGAAGGGCCACATTGGACTTAAAGGACCATCTGGGGACAAAGGAGACAAAGTGGGTGAATCAGTGATGTATTTACATTTTATCAACAAGAAAACACAGCAATGAAAAAGTAAAAAGTTGCAACGGTTGGCAATATCTTGCCTTAAGCCTCATCTTGGATGAGATACAAACATTCGGGATGTCGGCGTGCACGCAGCTCTCCACCACTACTTTTCTTCTGCTCTGTTTTTCTAATCATTAATTAATCATGTTGTGTATTTCCTAATGCAGGGACCAATGGGAGTGCCTGGATTTCGAGGAACTGATGGAGTGCCTGTAAGTAAATCAGAAACAAATAGTCGATTTCTTTCAATGTGGTTTTGGTACGTTGGACTGAATGTCATCCCAGTTTACTCTCAGTCCAGTTTGAGCTAGCAGTGATTTTCTTGGACATTCCACGTAAAAATAAGGAAATTATGAACAACCCTGAGAATCCTCTTAACGAGATGTTCACATGGCAACAGAACGTCTTCAGTCAGAGGCTTTTTCAGAGCCGCTGTGCTACAGGCCACTACAGATGATCCTCTCCTCCCACTGCCATCAGAATCTACAACTTTTTCAAGAACTTTGAAAAATATGAGTTTAATTTTCCTTTGGGATCAATGCAGTATTTTTGTTTTTATTCAATTGAATTGAATGTGATGTTCTGTATC
>NW_015115127.1:0-3507 GCF_001443285.1 Poecilia latipinna
TGAGGTTCTTAATTCTACAGACCAGATAAGTTTCTGCAGCACAGTAAAACAGCAGTTTGTCAAATTTGACCCCCTCATGCCACATTACTTTGGATCAATGCAGATGGATCTTGATGCATTGCACACAGTGTTAATGCCTACTTGAATATCGAAACCTCGTGACCTTCCAAATGAAATTGTAACACAAGAACTACAGAGGAAGGATTCCAGTTGCATAAAAAAATGACTAAATTAGTAGCAAAAGTAATTTAATATGTGTTCCATACTGCTCAGAGCAAGAGGAAGACACAGACTGCACTGTCTCCCTTTCATTTCCCCTCCTGATCCTTCTGTATCTCTCATGATGAATGAGGGGATGTGCTGTAAATCTGGGATGGTAGAACACACACACACGCACACACACACACATGCACGCACACACACACACACACACACATATACAGGCAGGCGGGTGGTGAATCTGGGCTGGTTGGTTCTTTTATAAATGAGCTCTGCTGTGGTGGGATGGCTGCATTGATGACGATGCAGAATGCCATGACATGCAGACACACACACCACTTCAGAGCTGAACACACACACATGCACACACATGCACACAAACACCTCTGGTGACACGTGAAAACATGTTTGAGTCGAAGTTCCTGGAACCACTTGGCCAACCACTAGTTGTACAAATGAAAGTTGAGATTTAATAAAATAGGCATCAAAATTTGAAAACAAAAGAAAAAAGTTAACAGAACATACTCAGAAATAATTCAGTTCATCTCCTTGCTGTGTTTTGATTGATGAATCAATGCATTTACATGAACCATTCACACAAGCACCCATCCTCTATCTAACTACTTATCATATGTAAACATTCAACATTCTGTCTCTCCATCAGTAAGCAGTGACCCAGCGTTAATATCTTCCAGTGAAAAATACCCTAACTGCTGAGGTAGCACTTCCTTCTCATCATTCCTACTTATCTCCCAATGATTAGAGAACATATTTAAAACAGGAGACATTACATCTTAGAGTTAGGTATGTAATGGTTAGGTGTTAGGGTGAGGGTTAGGTTGTAGAAATGAGCCTAAGTTTCTTTGAGGGAAAGTCCCATCAAAGATAGCCTGACAAACATATCACAAACATGTGCGTGTGTGTAGATGTTTTTGTCTTGTACGTCCCAGTGTTAACTTTGTGATGGTCTTATCTGTATCAATGCTGGTGGATCCACAGGATACTGGCAGTTTCATCAACATTTTATTTCTTTTTTAGGTTTTAATGACCTTTATGATTGTTCATGAAGATGGACAGACAAGTCAGATATGATGAGTCAGACACAGAAGATGGATCAGCAGAGGGGCCTTATACATCAGGGAAAATAAGTATTGAATCCATTACAATGCTTCATAGTAAACATATCTCTAAAGGTGCTACTGGTATTAATTCTTCACCAGGTGTTGGTAACCACTCAAGTAATCCATGCATAGAAAGAAACTACAACAAATAACTTTAGAAATTAATTTAAATGTAATGATGTAACATTAGACAACAGATTTGTAACATGCAAAATGCTTGTTAGGAGTTTTGAGAAACATTTGGCTGCTGTAACGCTAAAAAAGATTTTTCCATTGATCATTGAGAATAGCAATAATTTTTGACAAGCAATATATTTTATGAAATTTGTAAAAGGGAGTTTTTTTTTTTTTTTTTTTTCAAAATGTATATATACTTTTATCTTCCGAGACATCTAATTTCTTACTAGATAAAAACTTTTTGGTTGAATTAAAATAATTTCAAATCAAACTCCAGGGAAGTTGAAATGCAGCATAAGACCAATGCATGTAGTAAATTATGAATGCATATTAATGATTACTTAAACTTTGAGATGTTCATCCTGCATAGGTTACACAAGTTGGCAAATATGAATTGTTTTGGCTCGCCAACAAGCTTGTTGTTAATGCTTTGCAGCACTTGTGTGACTTCAGAACCTCAGCAAAGAAGTCATAAACAGGACGCAGTCCAAAGCACAACTCTTATCTAGATCAATAATCTGGGGGGAGGCAGACCATCCATTTATGAGGCCGGAGCACAAAGCCCCAGAGTAAAAAATATTGCCAGCAGTGCTCCACGCCGTGATGCATAAAGGGATAATCCAGGACACTGGCCAGAAAAAGTTGCAGGAAACAGCGACCCAAGGCCCTGCAGAGATCGATCAGAGGCTAGCATCAAAGGAATCAAACACTCACACAGAGACGTTCCTTCATTTTACGAGTGAAAATATTCAAACACAGACAGAAATAGTTATGTTGGACATCATATGACCATATATTAGACTAGAAAACATCAATCAAGTGGAATAATATGAGCCCATCCACCTGGATGGGATCAGAAGGGCATTTAGAATATTCTACTCGAACTGAAATCTTCACCAGTAAAAGACATTTGAAGCAGCGTTCAGCTTCTATGTGCCTCAAATCTGGAACAAACTTCAAGAAAATTCCAAAACAGCTATAACACAGTTCCTTTGAATTAAAGCTAAAAACCCATGGTTAGAGTTACTTTTGATCCATAATAAATGGACCAATGACCAACATATTTGATTTGTATTGATGATTTTAATCATGGCACTCAACAAAATGTAATGTTTGTTACTGGTTTCACAATCTGTAACTGAATGATGATTTTATGATGTAAAACATCTTGAACTAACTTGTAGAAATATACTGTACAAATAAACTAGATTAATTGATCGATTGGCCAGGATTCCCAGAAGTACATATTAAAAGTATTTTACTTTAGCTTCAGTCTGTTCAGAAATTATAGAAAAATAAAGTAAGATCTACATTGGCCTCTGAGATGTTGGTACAGTGATGCATCATGTTTCTTTATTTTTGCTGGAGTCTGCAAACATTTGAGTTTAATAAGCAAAGATAATTAGGAAACAAGTTGGCAAAATTCTGAATGCATTCATTTCAATTAAATAATTACAGAAAAACATAAAAGAAAATAGAGAAGTGTCTCTAATGCCTGGCAAACTGATTACTTTAATGTCCACATCTCAACCCAATGGCAATTCACCTGTTTGCCAGTGTTGCTGGTCTTGAGCAAGATACTCCACCAGCCTTACCTGAAGGTGGAACCAGTGGGCCTTGTGGCCCTGTGGCCCTGCTGCAAGGCACCATCACTGTGGCTACAATGTACCTCCCCACCATCAGCATATGAATGTATGAGTGAATGAATGACTGAATGTAGTGTGAAGGAGTTCTCTGTACTTGTTGAAGGCCAAGTTTGAGATGCACAAGGTGTATGAAGTACCAGATCTCAGTTTGCTGATGTAGCAGAATGAAGGTAGACGTTGACAGAGAAATTTGTTTCCTAATTTCACAAAAAATTCAATGAAACTGATTGGTAGGTCATCTGACAGCTGATCCTAAACAGCAACGGAAATGAAAATGTTAGATGTGTCCCTCAAGGTTTGTCCCAGTGTATTATCAGCCTGGCAGGCTACCAGGCTTTACTTGC
>NW_015115127.1:5537-21377 GCF_001443285.1 Poecilia latipinna
AGAATGAAGGTAGACGTTGACAGAGAAATTTGTTTCCTAATTTCACAAAAAATTCAATGAAACTGATTGGTAGGTCATCTGACAGCTGATCCTAAACAGCAACGGAAATGAAAATGTTAGATGTGTCCCTCAAGGTTTGTCCCAGTGTATTATCAGCCTGGCAGGCTACCAGGCTTTACTTGCTCCCCCACCAGGCTAAGCTTTGTTTGTTTAGGGGTTTTTTTTATACACCAGTAACAGTAAAGATGGATTAAGCTAGGTTTATAATTGACACGTTGATCTGGGCACAAGGGGGTTTGTACCAGTCGCACCATCCCTACACCTGCCCTTTGACCTCACAGTATCAATTCCAAATCATGATGCCTGCTCATGGACTTCCAAATTTTTGTAACTTTTTAACATTTATTGCCATAAAAACACGGCGGGCGAACAGTGGTCGAACCTAGCGCCCACTAGCAAGATTTCTGGTGGACACCTGGTCCCTGCTCCAACACACCTGGATGAAATGACTCAATGATCTCTAGTCAACTCCTCTGGAATCCTGCTAATGATCTCATTATTTGACTCAGGTGAGTTGAAGTATTGACACATCTAAAGTTACAGGACACCGGCCCCCGAGGCCTGGATTTGAAGACCCGAAACTCTAGACCTTAAACTCCAGAAGGCTTTCATTGTGTCAGCTAAAGAGAAGCTTTAATGGACAAACCTGGCAAAACAAACAACTGGAAAAGGGTGAAATGAAAAGGACAATGTGGCCTGGTGATGGCTTAGTGCTGCTACTGCAAGGAAAAACATTTACGACTAGATTTGAAGTATTATTCACTTGACAAAAAAATTCCTCCAGAGCTCTGTGAAAGAGCTCTGGAGATGGTGAGGATGAACGCAGAGACGCAGGTTGTGAAGAAAATGATGAAATGCTCAAACAGTCCAAAAACAGGCGGCACGGCAGAGAGAACAGCACACAGCTAAATACCGATAGCAACTGACAAAAGACTGAACATGGAACAAGCTAACCAGGACTTAAGCAGTTCTACTGGAGAGCCGACACTCTTAACAACAACAACTGACATTAGACAAGGACCTGACAAGAGACAAAGACAACAGGTGGGTTTAAATACACAGGGAGGGTAATCAGGAAAACTAGACACAGCTGGGATCAATCAACAGGGAGGACATGACATCACAGAGAGTCACGAGGGAACAAGGACACAGAAAAAACCAAGAAATAAATACACAAAAACACAGATCGTCACACATATGACATTGGTCAACAGCCAAAAATAATTGTCTGGGTTGTTTTGTTTTTCAACTGTTATGGTAATTCTGATGTGCTGAATCCAAAAATCACATTGGTTTTGTTCAATCTGAACTGTGCTACGTATTAGTTTTGGATGTTGGGGTGCAGTGATGATGCTGATTACTGCTGAACTCAGAAGAGAGAAATCCCTGCTGCTGAGCATACGAGGCGTTCAAAGAAACTTAAGTTTATGCCATGAATTTTGCACAAAGAAGACATAATTTTCAATTCACATGTTCTTACCCTTATCAATGTTTTATTACTCAATTTACAGAAATCCAAGTCTGTAACATGTAATTATTAAATTCTGTTAGAAAACATTTTTTTTTCTCTCCTAAAACTTTTTTGGGATGAGAAATATTAACAGAAACTAACTGATAAAGTCATTAAAATGTCATCAATTTAGTCAGAAGATCAGATTTCTCCAAATCAAATTAGAATAAAAATCTGACTCGATTGGGAAAAATCAATGTCATTTTTTGATTCAGTGGTGCAAAATAGTCCTAATTCAGTTAAAAAAATAGACAACTTATAAAAAATACATTTTTGTAACCCAGTGTTATCAGGCTGGTTTGGATAGATTCATTCTCATGGAATCAGATCATATTTCTGGTATATACTCATGATGTATTTTACTAATACTTCTTTGATTATGAAAAACACTTGAGCTGAAGCAGGATGAATCAGAAGACATATCTGTTTCAAACAGCTCTATGCCTATTATATCCTAAAAGTTAAGAATGCCATTTAATCTGACAATTAGATTATTGATGTTCTGATGTTTTGTTCTAAACAAACTAATCATTTGGAAACATTTAATTTAAAGATCTGTACATTTTCACACACAGAGTACCCTCATGCTACACTTTGCTTTATAAAACCAGGTTGCAGCTTTATTATTGAACCATATTGCTACTGTACACCCAAAGAAACCCTTGAATATGAGCAGAATGCTTGGACAGCGTTCCTGCGGCCGCCCCGGCTGCCAGCTTCCATTATCTCAGCACTTTCTGGTGTCAAACCACTCATTATTTGCTGCTTGAGGGTCATTGCATTCTGATGACAAGGTCAGCATCCTGGACCTTTGGAGGAGCCTCAGAGGGAGCCACAGTGTGAGTGTGACGGTGTGTGTGTGTGTGGGACTGAGCTGGTGTAGGGTCTGGGTGTCCAGATCTGGTCCTCCAGTGGTCTGCCGATGATCTGATGGTTTTAGATGTTGTCGTCTCCGCTCCAAAATAGAAGATTCAAACGGTCTGACTAAATCCTTGGAGGATTTAATCAGACCATGAAGTTCTGGTAATTTCCCAGAGTTTGATTCAGGTTTGATAAACCAGGAGAAAAAACCTGAACCATGCAGAACACCGCAGCTTCAGGACTGACTTTGGACACTCCTGGTGTTGGACATGAGCTGTTTGATTTTTCCACATCATATGTTCTAAAAATACAGCAGGGAGGTGATGTTCACTAATCGTCTCTACAAGGTTCAGATGAAGAGGAAAAAAGCTAAAACTTTGGAGTTTAGAAGTTTTTTTACAGTCTTTTTTTGAAGAAATGATTCATTTTTGACAAAATCATTCTGATATTTTTTCAAATTTGATTGAAAATAAATTTCATTTGCATAATTTATTGTGCATATGAGATGATGGATGTTATAATTTAGATCTGTTGCACTATTTTCTGTGCATACTGTTATATAGACCTCCTCCTGTTTGTCTCTGCTTTTGATTTTAAACAGTGTTTTATCATATTGCGCTTAATTTATTCATATGCTGTTAGTTTTCAGAATGTTGCTGTAAAGTAACGACCCTTAAAGATTAATAAATAACCAATTTATTTCTCTGAAAAAAGTTATTTGTAACAGTGTCTTACCTTTAGACTTTTGTGGCGACATTATCAGATAGGAAGTGAACCAACTACTTAACAAAAAACAATTAGCATGAAACTATCATCATAAATCATTAATTCCAGTTTGATTTATTGCAAAACTGTTTGTTTTTTTACACTAGTGGAATATGGAAAACATTTCATACACATTCGTATTGGAATGCTGCTAGTTTTTACACGTTTTTTTTTAAACATGTCAAGTTTTCTAGAAAATGTGTTTATGTTGCCAAACACAGCAGTTCAAACAGTTTGTGAATGTTGTTTTCCAGTGTAATGGTGCTTCAACAGAATATTATAAGTTTTGTGTCTTATGTGTTTTACCCTTAAAAGTGAATCATATTTTCAGTTAAATAATAAAATAAAGTCATATCAGAGGTGCCAAACTGTTGAAATGATGACTTACTGTGGTCTCATTTTTATACTATAAAAACCTGTAAATACTGAACTGATGTACAAATCCTGCAGCAACAACACAATAACAACACAAGTCAACATCATGCAGATGCTCATTCTACGCTGATGAACATTCACTGACCTGGACGTGCTGTCATTACAATCTGACCTCTAAATTTTTACACCCTTCACACTTTACTGGCTTCATTTCCTCACTGTAAACTTAAATAAATTATTTCATCTTTAAATGCATCAACATTTGTAGCAACATAAAGTGTGTCTCAGCAACTTCCAGGCAGTAATCAACATCCTGCCCTGATTGTCCATTTAAATATGCTTAAATGAAACTTACAAAACGCTTTAAGACCATGAGTTTAGTCATTCAGAAGGAATTTCAGTCCAAATGCTTGCTCATGCAGAGTTTAGCATCCAAAAGCTCCTTCAATAATCTGCTGCCATTGTCCTCTATCAGTGGCCAGATCTTGAAAATGTTGCTGAACTCATCAGTTTGTTCTTTTTCCCTAAGAAAATACAAATCTGTTTTCTCTGGCCAACATCAACGATGGATTTCTTTATTTTTTTTTCCCCTCTATCCTGCCTCATTTTCACTGAGGGCTCCTTTGTGAGGAGAAGAACCTAATCTATATTTGGCCCCTTTCAAACCAGACAGTCAGAAAAAAATCATTGAACTGTTTACCCGGATTGATTCCTAGTTAGATTAGATCCACAGTCGCTCTATGTTGGTGTTGTTTCTTCAAATTGAATTAATGGACTCTGAATTTGAAATTAGCATGGGAATGGACTGGACTGAACCCTGCTAGGCTGAACGTGTTGGTGGTGACACAGCCAAATTTGCAGTACTGTAATTCAGCCACATTTTGCGCTATCTGAAAAAATTCAACAGTTTCTGAAAGGGTAGACTTTGCACTTTTCAGCCAATATCGGGTTATTATGGTAAATTTGCCCCCGCCTTGGCAGGGAGTGACATTAATCTGAGGGGCCACTCTTTTAATATTCGGTAAATTGTAAAAATAACTTGTTAGATATTGAAAGTTCCAGCAGATATGGATAAATGGGCAAATATATTTACGCACAAGACATTTGAAGAACTTTGTACAATTAAAATAAGCAAAAATAACCAGGCAGAGATTTGAAATAAAATAAAAGGTTTTAATCTGGGAGGAAAGTGGTAGAAATAAAAAGATCTGATATGGAAAGTGAGTTGGGATTATTCTGGGTTTAAAACTTATATATTTTTAATAACCTTATTTACATTTTTAATTGTACTGCTTTCTACATTTGACCCTGCAAACAGCTAAAGTCTAAAAATGATCTAAAAACCTCTGGTAACAAAAGTATTTATACAAGTGGAGATTAAATTAGGTCACTTCTACTGTTTTCTTTTTTTGGGCGGGGGGGTGGGGGGGGTAACATGCATGTCACAGATTTTCGATTCATATCACATTTAAAACAATTCTGAGAGATTAGATGGAATCCAATATTTTCAGTATTTTCAATCCACCTCACTGTTGTAAAGTTTGTTGATCTGTCAGGTAAAATTCCAGCATGATACAGTGCAGTTTACGATTGTAATACATCAAATTTGAAAATAGTTCATGAATACTGTTGTATTACGGCTGCTAGGTGGTTTAGCTACCTGTACTGTTCAGATCTATTAGTGTAACTCAGACGTTGTCCCAGCGGAGCTCACACTAACTCCTCTGGGTCTCTGTGAATCAATGGCAATTTCCGGATGATTTTCCAGTTTCCAGTTTCAGCTCAGCTTTTAGAAATCTGTAATCAGTCACTTCAGGTCTCATTTGGTTCTCATGTAGATTAGCTATGCTGTTGTACCGGGAACATGATTAGCTTTTTTTTAAGGACAAGTAGGGAGTTTTTATTGCTGGAAACTGGAAATAAGATGCAATTTGACTCAAGAGGGTTTCTCAGATGAAAATAATCTTATCCATCATTTTCGTTTCAGCTTTGTACTGTACCTGTTACTCTTCAGTTTTATTTCCTTTCTTGTGTTTTACCCTCCCTGTGGTTCTCCTCTGCTGGTATTGGCATGGAGAGCAAAAGCCACACCTGACTTTGTCAGCACTTCTCTTTTTAAGAGTACTGCTTGGTAAACCACTGATTTTTTTATTTTTTTTATTATTTTTTTTTTTTTTGTCTCCTAAGGTAACTTGACCACATTAATCTAAGCAGCCTCTTAGGAATATATTCCTAAAATTAAAACCAGTTAGGGCTACTTATTTCTTCTGGAAAATTTGATGAGTTTATTTTAGGATGCGTTCACCCCTGCCTGATTAGTCTGCTTTAATCAAACTTTGGTTCACTTACCTAAAAACGAAAGTCCAGTTTTTGCAGAAGTGTGAATGCATAACTCTGAACAAAACAGGGAACTCTGGTCCACCAGAAAACCTCGGCCTCAGTTTGATTGAAGTGAACTCTGGACTGGATATGTGAACACCAACCTAACCAGAGACCGCTCCAAAAGGAGTAAGCGAACTACAGTGCAGGGCATTCTGAGTACATACAATCAAAACAAACATGCTAATTTAGCTGTAGCAGGAGAAATGGCTTATTGTCTTTAGCCAAAGACAAAAGAGAAATCCTACAAACACTAAAATCTGACGCCTCTCCATTTTTATTTACATTTTGTGAAGAACAAAGTTGTGCTGAGGTCTTCTTTGGAAGTTTTTGTATCGTTTCCCTCAGTGGTTCTTGGTGCAGCGCCCCCACAGGCGAGGAGGGGAAAATGATTTAGTTCATTTGTCAGTCTAGAGCGAAAGAGAACCACAGCAGATGAAATGTAGCAAATGTTACAATTTCTTTCTTACTTAAAAAAGTGTGTATTTAATATATTTCAAGGTAAAAAAAAAAAACTTACTTTTATTAATCAAAAAATATTTCACAAAAAATGTTTTGACCTATAGTTCCAACAGAACCAGTCTAGTAATTGCGTCTCCACAGTTACTGCTAAAAAAGATTCCTGAAGTCGTTGTGTGGACAGCAGTCAGCAGAGAACTGAATGCTAATTCACCTGCGTCCCACAGAATTACAGGAGTACTTAACAACGATCTCACATCCCGACACATTAGTCATATGCTGTTCACAGAGAGCAAGACTGAAGCAGTTTCTTGTCTTCTCAAGCAGAAAGATGGAAATTGTTCACTGAAACGTTACATCTGCCAACCATCAGAGAGAGGAATTAGCTCTTACAGTGGGGAAAAGAAGTATTTGATAGTGAAAACCTGAAACCTGACCTTTCAGGTTTTCTGAGAATGGAGAGGTCTGTTATCATTGTAGGTACAAATCAACTCCAAAGGACGTAATCTTAAAAAAGTAATTCAGAAAAACATTAAGTAATTAAGTTGCTGGTTTAGTGCATGAAATAACCATTTGATCATCTAGCAACCAGCAGGAATTCACATTGCATGTATTAATTTCAGATTACCTTTATTGTCATTCAGCACAACATCAGAGATGCACTGCAGAATGAAATTATGATGCACATTAGGCCACAAATACAAACCTGCTGGATAAACTAAAAGAAAAGTAAAAGAATAAAATAGAAGAACCAGGTAAAAAAGAAAGAAAGAAAGGAGCCGCAGTATAAATATAAGTGAAAACCTTTGCAAGTTATGTAAGAAATGCATGAGCAATAATATGCACAAAACTATCAAATACAGATAGATAAAATACTAATATAGTCTTTGGTGCCTGTATTACACACACCTGTCCATACACTCAATCAGACTCCAACTTCTCCATCCTGGGTAAAACCACAGAGTTGCCTGAGGACAGCAGGGACTGAACTGTAGATCTGCTACACCCAGTATTTATTTTGTATTTCATATCTGTGATTATAGCTGATCAGAAGTCTTAAAAGTAGAGTTTTGTTATTCAGTTCGAAGGTAGAACCTTTTCAGTTACTATTTGAACAGCAGCCAGGTTTCCCTCTTAGACACACGTTGAAACTCAGGTTCCTCTGTATAAGGACGAAACTTCTCCGCATGTTTAAGCAAAGTACAAATAATCTGCACTGACAGTGACTCAGCTCAAACGGTGACCGTGGGTTATGAGAGGAGAGAAACAAGTCCTGACCAAACCCTGCCACCCATAACAACCTCACAGTGAACATGCATACACAAGCAGCACACCAGCTCACTCACATTACGTCTCCTAAGTCGAGCCCCGCGGCTTTATCCCATTTTTAATGCGCCGCAAAGGTCAGGCTATCAAAAAGTCACTCGATAGGAAATTGGTACGTTGTCTGAATACCCAGAAACACCCGCTGTCCAACCCGTTCACTGACTTCCTCCATTATGTTGTTCGGCTAGTTGGCTGCAGTGAGACAAGGTAACAGCTGACATTTAGTGGGATTACAATAGTCTGATTACATGAGCAGCTATGAATAATAATAGAGGAAACTGGTCAGAGAACACAATTTAGGTGGGGGATAAAAAAAACATTCATTTTCAAACACTGATCAAAAGCATGAAGCAAAGCCATGTTTGCAACAAAAACACATTATTGACAGTTTTTCTGAACAGAAATCTTATTTCTTTGTATGTAACATTTAAGGGATGTAATAGGAAAGCATGACCTTTCAGCTGATTTCCAACATTTTCTTTTCTAGATTATTTTGAAAAGCAAAACATCCATTCGACACTTTCTGCTCACTGAGACGGGATCACCAGAACTTTCAATTGACATGCTGAACTGGTCCAGATTTTATTGTTGAAGACTGAGTAGGCAAACTGTTAATGTAAGTGAAAGGAACCCCTCTGTGGCGATCCTCAGGGCTCTGTTCTTGGGTTCCTTCTGTTTGATTCAGTTCAGTTCAGTTGATTTATACAGCGTCAATTCACATCACCTCAAGAGACTTTACAAGAAAAAAACATCAATGTCAGTTATTAAGTATTGCAGTCAAGTTCAGTTGAATATTGAAATTGTTTTAAGAAGTTTTTATATCCAAGGAAACCCAGCAGATTGAATCAAGTTGTTGACTTGCAGCATGAAGCAATAGGAGACAATCAGTTGCTTTGTACCGCTGACTTTACAGCAGTCCACCATACAGAGCATGCATGTAGTGACAGTGGAGAGGAACCCTCCCTTTTAACAGGAGGACACATCCAGCAGAACCAGAACCAGAACCAGAAAGAGGCTCGGTGAGACAAAACTAAATTCGATGTAGTTCACTTATATAGCACCAATTCACATGCAAACATCGGATCCCAGCAGCTGCTTCCTTTTCCTAATGAAAGTGAGGAAGAAAACACATGGATTATACAATCCAACTGTGGCTTTTTTTAAAACAGACATCAGTTTCTAAATCACTGCTAAAAAAACGCTTGACTGCTTTGTTACATAACTTTAAACTTTTCTTTTCCATCAGTATGATTGTCTCCCTGAGTTGTGTGTAGTGTTCCGGTGGTTTTATATGAAACCAGACTTTATTTATCCGACTGCTTCCCTGTAAACGAGAGCCAGCCTGTGATCTGAGTCAGACAGGAGTTAGATTATTTCCCGTCTCGCAGAGTTAGATAGTGTTGCCCAGATGTCTCAAGTGTAGCGTAGAAATAAAGAGCTGAGATATGATCTGGGAAAAGAGAGAAAAATTATATCAACAGGTTCCACTGCAGCGGCTTCTAACTGACTTCCAGACTGATGGCACAGATTGTCTCCATTGTTTTATTTTATGTTTTGCACTGAATATAATCAACATCAGGGTCATTGCAGCTCTGACCTTAATAATATTACCAAATGTGTTTCAGATACAGACTTTCTGCTGCTGACTGAGATTTTCACTTCAAAAATAAAATCCTTAGTTGTCATAAATGTTGTGATTCCTGTCACTCCCCTGTTGATTTTCTCATTGCTCTCTCCTGTGCTGCTGCCTGTATAAACTTCTGGTTTTCATTCACTCTGATTATCTGTCATCCTGGTCCAAACCTTTTAGTGGGTTTGTGTTCATGGTCCTTTGGACCTGGTTTCACCTAACTGAACTGTCACAGTTTCGTGCGGACATGGACTGTCTCTCTGACTTTTGTTAGACTGTGGATGTTGAGACCTTTTCCTGTCTTGTGATGAGTTCTGATCATTTGATCAGTGTGTGTTATTGCTGTTGGTGTTCCTGAACTCTGACGTCTTTGTTTCCAGCATACAGATGAAGCTGCAGCGTTGTACCGTATAGTGATGTCAGATCTGATCATCTTGACCAATTGTCAGCAGCATGAAGCACAACCTACTTCCACAAACTGATTTAGTCTGTTTCAGCTATAAAAAGTATTTCTGAAGCAAAACCTTGCAAACATTGCTGTGATATAAAAGTTAGACATTTATAAAAAAGATTTGTTCATCTTAAATGTGTGGCTGTACTGTTCAGTCTCATCAGTACTGCACTCTGAACTTTTTGTTCCAGAAGTATTGTTAGAATATGTATTTAGAAAGCTTTGTGTTGATCCAGAGTCTCAACACAAGTCAGAGGGAAGGAAATAAAAATGGGGGTGATTTTATAGAAACCTTCCAACTTGGACATTTAAAAAAGTTACCTGGTTTTGTTAGAGATGACAGTATGTTTCAGTCAAAGTTTTCTAAGTTGTATTTGTGACTCTGTGTGGGGTCAGGAAGGGAATAATACAAAGTTCTGATCCATAATCATTCCATAACTGAACAATACGGTTCAGTCTCTAAGTTGCGGTTAGAAAAAAAAACAAAAAAACAGCAGTAAACATTTGAACCTTTATCTGAAATGAATGTCATTGTAGCATAACAACGTCAGCAATATAGTTTTCATAGTTTTATGTATTTGTAGGTTTGCGTTAGCTGTTAGCTTCAGACGGCAGACATCATGAATTAATCAGGAGCTGAGGTCACATACTGTGATGACTAAACAAACAGATTCTCAACAAAACAGGCCTAGTAGAACTCTGTGTTATGAATGATTTGTTCATCTGAAATATGAGCTTCTTTTGTCAAAACAAATCTCTGCATTCTGGCTGTTGCAACAATTATTTTTCACAATGCAAAAAAATATAATAATAATGATAATAATAATAAAAATAAATAAAAAATCAAAGCCGTTCTCTTTCATTTGGGTTCAGAAAGTTAACTTTGAAATGTACGGCGCTCCTGCCAGGCAGCGTTAAAACACCTGGGAACAAACTGCCATAAAGTTTTACTGAATTGAAACAAGCATTTTAAAAAATGGACTCTGTAATGACAGTGGAGCGGACTGAAGGGCCATGAATCAAAACGGAGTCATAAAGCTGCTGCAGATTCTTCATAACTCCAACAGTCTGAGGCTTCCAGCTCAGCCAGTCAGAAGACTTCAGCACACAGTCACAACGACTGGACGTCCTTTTGGAAAAGTCATTTTCATGCAGCCCTTTGCAGATAATGAGGATATTTTCCTGTGACAAATGTAGATTTTCTTGGACTGATTAAGGCGCAAAAAAAAGAGAGATTCGTTTTCCCTCCTGCTTTGGACAACTTAATCGATGCATTTGGATAATCGTCATTGTTTCTGTTCATGTGCAGCCACAGCCAGCTCAGAGCAAACATTAACACCTGGTCTGAGGCCTGACGATGCTGAAGGATTGGACTGGATGGAGCAAAGATTTTTTTCACTATAATGCTTCTGTAAGCTCATTTTTGTTCCTAAAGAAGAGCTCTAATCACCATAAAAAAACATGATTTATGACTTTGAGGTAATATAGTGCTTTTGATGTCTGGAGAAAAGTGCACAGATTATCTATCATGGCTGTTCTTCAGGCTTTTAGAAACGGGTTAGACGATACAGACGGCCAGTGAATCAAAACTGAGTCAGAAAGAATGAAGGATTCATACCTGAAGCACTCTGAGGTTTACATCGCTTACACGTTATGCAGAACAGGATGGAAAATATCCAAAAGTCCCATTAAAACATAAAAGAGGCAATTATCAAATGCAGCAAAAACAGGATGATTCCACTGTAGTCTGTAAATACCTAAAGCTAAAGCTTGTTCTGACAAGTCTACCAGAGACACTCAACGGTTTACAAAACCACTATATCTCTTAGTTTTATGAGATTAAAATCTATTTGCTTCGTTGATGCTGCCATCCTTGTTGGCTCCAGCTTTGACTTAGTGCAAATGATCCATCTGCTGTTTCAAATGTCAGAACTGACACAGAACAACACAGAAGGTTAAAGAAATGCACAGACATGCAGGTAAAACAAGGAGCAGGAATCAAAGCTTAACACAGAAAATGCAAAGCAATGTGTCTGGAAAACTAAAGACATGAATGACAGATGGGCAGAAGCAGGACTCAGTGTTTATCAGTTATCTGTAAGAAACTGGCTGGAGAAAAGTCAGTGGATCTAAAACTATCATGAACACCTGAACAGCAGAAAGGGAAGCAGTGGTAGACGGCAGATGATTGGATGAAATAAGATTTATTAATAAATCCTGAATCTGGATTACCTAAAGACATCAAAAATTGTCAATGAACTTTATTCTGTCCAATTACAATGAAACATGTAAAGATTAAATGCTTAAAACCAACAAAGTCCAATGAACAAAATGTAATGTTGTAGTTCATGACTCTGTTTTTTGCCTGTGTTTGATTTGAAAGCCTGGCTAAATATACAGTCAGCAGTTCCATTTGACTGAATCCACTGATTCCTCCAGATGTTTATGCCTGTTGCCAATCAGAGTCCAGCGTCACATCTGAGACAATATTTGCCACAAGGTGAAACGGTGTTCTGTAAAATCCTTCAAAAGTTCATGTTTTTCCCCAAGGCTGTATCCTAACAACAGATTGGAAGCAATTTAGATGAAAGGTCATATCGTAAAATAAATGCAAAATTATAATGTCATTAAGTGACCTTAAGTCCTCGTAAATAGATGGTGTTTAGTAAAGTGCTGTGTAAAAGGGCAGGTGTAAAACCATCTACCTAAAACTGAGCAGCTTCAGAGACCATGGCTCACCAGGTTACTCACACCGTGGTGAACACACTGCTGAAATCCATCACACCCATAATTACCCCATCAGTTCCAATACGGCCAAAAATAAATAAATTAATTAATTAATTAAATTGATGATAATAATAATAATAATAATAATAATAATAATAATAATAATAATAATAATAATAAAGTATGCTAAACCATCCAAACACTTCTACTGGGAAACTTTTCAATCACTTATTGGTTTCCTTTAAATATTTTGTTTTCTTCTGAAGTTACAAGGTCAAGACCGATCAATAGATCAGATACAGCTCTGGAACAATGAAAACCACCAAACCACTGGAGACCTCCTGGTTATCCCACCAGATGTTGATTTCTGAACTCTTCCTGAGTTAAAACATTAATATTGTTGTTTCTAATTGAATAAGAATTCATTTAGAAATGAATTCATATTCATTTCTAAATGAATATTATTTGAAGTCTGAAAGTGCTGCATCTTTTTCCTTATTTTGACCATTTCTCATTTTCTGCAAATTAATAAAAAATTTTTGCTTCAATTTTCAAAGGCATGTTGTCAGTAATTCATAGAATAAAAGAGCAATGTTCATTTTACTCAAACATATAACTATAGAAACTAAAATCAGAGGAACTGATCAGTTCTCTTAATTTTTTCCAGAGCAATGGATGGATGTGGCTCTGTGGGTACCGTAGTCATCTTGCAATTGGAAGGTTGTAGGTTTGATTCCAGCTTCCTCCTGCCTTATACACTGTATTCGCACTCACATATAAAGGTGAGGGTGACTCTAGTGTAAAGTGCTGTGAGTGGTCAAAAATGATTGGAAAAGCATTATATAAGTTCAGTCCATTTCCCATTTAGATAGATAGATGTTTATCTTGGATTTCTGCTCCATTTGAGCTGAAATTAAAAAAACAAGAAACATCCTGTTATTCCATTTAACGCTACCAGCTGCAGCCTTGAGAAAGCAACACTCTTTTCCTCCTTCCTTATTCTTCTAATTGCCCTTGTGTGCAGTTTAATTGCTTGCAAATGTGGAAAAACACCTAGAGACCAGCTGCCTAATGACAAACGCCCAGCTTAACCCCGCCCTCCCTGAATATACAGACTCTGATACCCAGAGTTAGCGACATTTAGAAAGATTATAATTCAAGGTTGGAATTAGCAGCAGTATGACTTTGCTTTAATGTCTCGGTTAGCTGACAGTGAGTCAGCAGATTCACTGTCAGCTTCCCACCAACACAACTGTTGACTCATAATATGAAGACTTCATGGTTCTAGATAGGTTGTTGACAGAATGTCATTATAAGAATATCTGTCGCTTTCTGTACCCTCGTCCCCGTCCCCCAGTCCGACTGGCAACCTGTTACATTTCCTCTGTAAGCCACACTTTGACTGGAGCAGTTTTCATGGACTCGTAAAGACGAGAGGCTTTAGAGAGGTGAATTGTTCCAGCAGCTGGTAACAGATCATGTGTCCTTCCTGTAGATCCAACTTTGTGATCATTTAGGCGAAACCATAGCAACATAAACTCACTGACTTTTAATGGATGGATGTAAACACCTCTAGCCCCAGTCAAAAGACTCAAGGCAGAGGAGGAGTCGCCTCCTACAGGCAGAATGAAGGAACAAGCAGCAGCAAGGATTTCCCATTAGTTCGTTTAAAGTCTGAGATTGAATGACATACAAAATATAATTACAGAATAGTGGATCTGTTCAGGTTCTACTGTACTTATAAAATGTCATCAAATATCTGGACCCTCTGCTTAGGCTGCTGCCTCTGTCACCTGACCCAGAAGATGATAGAGGAACAAGGTGATAGAATCTGGAGCTATAGTTGGAAAACAGCCATGTTTGAGGCTTCATTCACTAAAAGAGTGCTTAGCATTGAAGCAACATGATCCATCCATCCATCCATCCATCCATCCATCCATCCATCCATCCATCCATCCATCCATCCATCCTGGAGGCAGACGCCTCAGCGGGGAGACCCAGACTTCCATCTTGTCTTTGGCGAATGAAGTCGCCCAGTCTGTATTGGCCACGCCTCCAAATGCTGACCAATTAAAGTTTGAGCAGGAGGAATGTTTATTTTATCACAGGTAAAGACATCGTAGCCCCTCTCACTAACGGCCATCTCGTTCTGCTCAGCACTTGTCTCTTTGCAATGGCTGATGGTTGGTAACAGTGTAGGTCATTTCCTGTGAGCTTCATAGCGTAGCTTCCTTCAGGTAGACGTGTTGCATTGCAGAAGTCACGGCTCAACGTTAGCGACAACAGAGACCACGCCTCCAGGAAGTAACTGTTTGTTGTTATCCAATGGTGTGAGCTTTCTGGACGAACCAAACTGTAGAACTGGATGCTTCACTGAGGCTATAGATCTCTGCTCTTCCTTCAGCCGTCTTCATGGACTCAGTGTCACAGATAAACTCAGCTCAGACACACGACTGTTAACCTGTTCCAGTCTCCATCAGTTTAGTGTTGCTATCCATGTTTCTGTTGTAATCCCTGCAGAGTGGAAGGTTTAATTACCTTCATGCATATTTGCCTCATCCTACATTCAGGTCCATGTGTTGAAGGTGGACAGCAGTCTGTCCCTAGGTGAAAGGCTGACATTAGTGGCTAAGCCTTCCTGTGGCTCCCTGACCTTTACTGGCTGTCAGAACACAGAGGGCCCCGGTGCTAATTAAGAGCACTGAGCTGCATTTCCATTTCCCAATCACTTTCATGTTCTTCTTCACGCTGCATCTCCATTCATTGATCCTCATTCTGATCCATGTTCTGTTTGTTTTTTTGTTTGTTTGTTTTTTGTTAATGATTGTGTGTGATCGCCTCGTCTCTCTGCTCATCTATTCTCAGTGGTGAACGGATGAGAACCAGTGTAGGCTTAGAGAAACCTAAGCTGGTGTTTTCTGAAGTTAAATAAAGTGTTGTAATCTGTTGTTTCCACATTTAACAATAAGACAGAGATAGAAGAAAAGACATTGAATGAAATATGAGTTTACTGGGAGTCTCACGTTTGTTGTATGTGCTGACATTTATTACAAGTAACCAAGGAGAACTCTTGAGATGCTGAAACGTATTTAACGTATGCTGAAACGTATTTGCTGACAATTTCACAAGGTCTGAAAATATAACAATGTCAAAAAAATAAACAAACATTTCCATGTAGAGTAGAATGTTTTCAAAAGTAATTGTCATTTAAAAAAAAAAAAAAAAAAAACGTTTTGTTTTTTTTTTTTTTTTTAAAATTTTTTTTTTGAAAAAAAATGTTGGAAAAACCGTTGGGCA
>NW_015115127.1:24407-26191 GCF_001443285.1 Poecilia latipinna
AAAAAAAACAAACAGTTCCTAGTTAAATTGAATGGTTTTAAAAAGAATTTTCATTTAAAAAAAAAAAAAAAAACAAACAGTTCCTAGTTAAATTGAATGGTTTTAAAAAGAATTTTCATTTAAAAAAAAAAAAAAAAAAAAACGTTTTGTTTTATTTTCTTGTTATAACAATTATTTTGTGCAAATAAACTGTTGGAAAGCCTGTGTGTCATGAAGTGTGGTTGTTGGTGGTGAGGAGAGACGCAGAGAACCCAGGTTATGGTGAAGATGATGAATTTAATGATGAGCTCAGTCAGTCCAAAACAGGCAGCACGGCAAAGAGACAGGCACACAGCCAAATACCGGTAGCAACTGAACACACAGGACTGAAAAACGAGAGCTAACGCTATCCAGGACTTCACAGTTCTACTGGAGCGAAACACAAGACGTGACACAAACGACACTGACTTACGACAATACACACGACGAGGATCCGACCCAGACAAAGACAACAGGTGGGGTTAAATACACAGGGAAGGTAATCAGGGAACTGGATACAGCTGGGAGCAATCAACAGGGAAGACACAGAGACAGACTCACAGAAACTCAAAAATAAACACACAGAAACACGGAACATGACACTGTGAAACTATAAAGCAGATGTTTTGATAAAACATGATTTTTTTTGTTATAAATACCACTAAACCCTTGGTCATAAAGAAATGTGGATTTTATTTAACCAGTAAACTCTTTCCTGACAACTGTAATTCATATGTATGTCTAAATACATTTGATAAATTTAGCAAATTTATATCTGTTTGGCAGCAAAATGTAACAGTTTGGCTCTTAATGTGGATCCAGATTTACATCTGAGACTTCAACTAGGAAATCATAAATGTTTATTCACTGATAAATGAATCTTTTGAGTGGAAAAGAGAGAAAACAACACAGGAAAACTGAGAAAGAGAGAGATCAAAAACCTAACAGCCCAGCCTGGAGGGAGAGTTACTATGCAACCACTAAACAAAGCGGGACTTATAAGACACATTTCTCAAAGTTCCACGGTTGGACTGAGAGATGGACCGATGTCAGTGCTGGATTAAAATTACATCAGGAACTGAACCGAGTTTTTAGGTTCTTTTTAGTCTCCCTCACCAGGGCCACCATTAGCTACACCTTCTCGTATTTGGAGTTTTTCAGTGACTGCTGGATGACTACAAACCATCACTGACCTACATCATCACCTGGAGGACTTGTTTAGCTTCTTTCATTGGAAAATATGTTTGAAAATCTGAAATATTTTGACAGAGTTCTCTGAAATACAAAAAATTGTAAATGCAGAAGCACCACATGCTGTGTGGGCTATTTTGTTGCCCTTGCTGAGATAAAAGTCCAGTGTAGCACAGATCCCACTGGAATAACTTTTACTCCAACTAAACTCACTGAAACAACAAATAAAACACAGATAAGTATAAAAACAGAAGGATAATACACCAAGTACAAGAACCAGACTAAAGAACTCATAAATGTAAAATCCAAGTCCTTGAAATATTATAAATTCAGCAGCATTATTCATTCAGATTTGCTAGGATTCATTTAATAAACTATTAAATGAATCCATGTCATCCAGGTTGAGGGGGAATTTGACAGTTCCATTGCTGCTTCCAGATTTCGGTTTCAGACATTTGGGTTGCTTTAACCGTTGGGGAGATGTCTTCATATTTATTTAATATGCTGGTCTAGAGATAGTCTGCTCATTTCCTTCGTATGGAATTCCTCGATTCTTGTCTCTTGTCACTGCTCCA
>NW_015115127.1:30881-45374 GCF_001443285.1 Poecilia latipinna
AAAAAAACCTAAATGTTTTTTTTAAAAACCTGGGAAAAATGGAAATTTAAATAAAATTTAAAAAAAAAAAAAAAAAAAAAAAAAAAAAAAAATCAAGTAATAAAACCAACCAATTAGAGCCGAAGACTTTTTATAAGATGCAGTTTAGATTTTTGTTGAGGAGTAAATTATGACGCCTCAGTTTGATCCCACTTAAAATGGCTACAATTAAACACAGCTGTGTCACATCAGCTGTGTATGATTAGAAGTTTGTTACTCAGCATTCTGAAGGTTTGCCCTGATTAAACATTTAGCATGGTGCTCTCTCTACTGCTGCAGCGAGAGAGAACCAAGGAGTAAAGTACTTCAGAAGGAACACCAGAGCAGCATACAGATGGAGAGTTTCCTCTGTTTTCACCACAACTGTGATGGAAATGTTTGGACTTTCAGAGGACGGTGTAACATGACATTCCAAGTTATGCACCATCAAACTTTATGGAGTCAGATTTATTTCCCAGTGCAGAAATGAAACATCACAGGGACAAACTCCCGTTGCATTTTGCAAAACTCCTTTTTCCATGGAACGTCATTCCACTGAAATCCCGTACCTTCCTTTTTATCTTTTAGCTTTTGAGCTCTGGATGGATTGAGGTGAAACGCTCCATCAAGTGTGGCCCACTTAACCAGTGGAGAGGCACCAAAGAACCATCATGGCAATTATTTAAACCTCTGCTTTATTATTCATAATTAACAGAACCCGGAGCGATTGGGAATATGCGTGTGTGTGTGTGTGTGTGTGCCTGCGTGCGTGTGTGTGTGTCTCTATCTCTCCAATAATGCTCTCATAACAACGGGCCACCTCCATACAGTTGAAGTAATAGAGCAGAACAATTTGTCTGCATCTTGACAGTGCAAGTCTGGTGTGTGCGTGCGTGCGTGCGTGTGTGTGTGTATTATATCTGCCGTCCAGGCCGGGTAATGTGCAGGCTGAGTGGGAGCAGAAATGTGTGAGAGTGGAGAGGCTGTAGGTGTTCAGTTCTACGTGCATTCAGCTGCTGGTGTGCGTCAGCGCTCTACGCGGCCCAGCGTCAACGCTGAGGTAGGATAAGCAGTTACGGTGGGCAGCAGACAGTGGAACATTTCAGTCTGCAGTTTGGTAACACAGGCAGAAAACATGCGAGTGCCGTCGTATAGTAGTCTCACAGGTCGACATGTCCTGGTTCAGATTTGATGTATGAGGAAGTTAAAACTTCCTCTTTTATTGATCATTACGGGTGATGATCATATCTCCTACTCCAGCATCTCTCTGCTCTGCTTTCTACTCATATGGCCAGGATAAGTCATATGCAAATGAGATGGAAAGAGAAGGAGTTTTTAAAGAGACAGACTCAATTTCAAAGCATTTCATTACAAAGTCAAGCTACTTTTAAGTCATATTTGACATATAAAGCATTTTTATAACAACTGAAGGTTATGTACTTGATTGTACTACAGACACTCTACGCCCAGAAAATTCATAACTCTTCCCCTACAGCTGCTGCGGCACCATGATCCATTCAGCAAGAGGAGATGTGTCTTCTGGCAACATTCCCAAATACTTCATATTCACTTAATTTTCTGTTTTGTTCAGTCTTTTAAGCCTGTAGACCTTCAGGTGCATCTCTTTTTATCGACTTCTTCTGAGATCAAGTCAGAATTCTGAGCTTAAAGTCCATTTTTTCAGTGTTCCTAATCTTTTTCTCTACAGTTCAGTGTAAATATGTTGTTGGGTGATTCAAACTGAAAAACGGCAGATTCTTCCCAGACTCCATGTTCAAGTCTTTATAGTGAGTGTTCTACTGAGCGTGTGGAAGTCAGTCACCTGGATGACAAGTTGCTTCCCATGTCCTGTGTGCATGAACCGCCTCTTGAACAGGTGAACATCACACATTATGCAGCCTCTTGCTTTTGTGTGCATCTTTATGTATGAAGCTTGTCTGTGTTTGTGTACTGGTATTTTGTAGGCGTGTGTGCGTGTGATGAGCCCCTGTTCACCAGCTGCCATCCTCGGGCAGACTGCAGTGGAGTCTCAGCAGAGTTCACATTCAGATTTGCTCTTATTGTTATTATTTGCTCCTTTGTTTTGCAGGCCCCAGTAATTAGTGGCTGCTTGAATGGAACTAATATCACAAATCCAACTGACTGTGCACCACTCCAAATGATAAAAGCCAGCGTGTGTGCGTGTGTGTGTGATGATTAAGTAGTGGCAGTGTGTACGTGTCATGGAGAACAAGTGTTAATGTGATGAGAGGGTGTTAAATGTGAAGCCTTGATGATCAAGTGCTGCATAATTGAGAGCATGGTGTGTGTGAGTGAGTGTGAAAAGGAGAATGAGAGGAAGTAGGAGTGTGTGTGAAAGACACACTCTGCGTCACATTTTGTTCTGCCACTTTGTGGGAAATACCAACATTTCCACGGCTGCATCCACACACACCCCCACTTTCATTAATTTTTTTTTTTTTTTTTTTTGTAGATTTGAAGGTATCAGCCAATGAGATTGTTAAAAGTAGAATGAAACAGTACCGTTTGACTTTATTGCAATGATTACAACAGGTTGCTTGGTACCATCCAGGGCTGGGTTCAGAGGAACAATGTCAGTAAATCAGAAGCAGCAATCCCCCCAGGCCCTAACACACTCTGAACAGAACCGCCTTACCAAACCCATTTCTTCCTCAGTGCAGGCCAAATCCGACTTGGGTACAGGAAGCTAATAGCTTCTGACCAACGCTAAATTCACACAGAAGGCAAATGCAATCGAAAACAGATTTTTCAAAATTATTTTGCCCATTTACAACCCATATCCGACTTCTTGAATGGCTTAATTTCAATCTTTTCATCCCCCAAATAAATCAGATCCATGACTCTTCTGGATGTGGCACTAAGTCTGAAAGGTTCCATTTTCAAAGCTCTGAACAGTCAGCCTCTTACGTCCATGATGTGAGACATTCACTTTAATTCTGTGCTGGAAGAAGCAAGACGATGTGAATCTGAACGTAAACAACAAGTGGAAATTACAATTATGAAATTATAAAATAGCTCTGTGTCAGTGAATTGCATCCCATCACCATGGAACCACACTGCTCTCCACATCCAAACAGACCTCTCAACCCAGAACAAGAATCAGACATGGAGAACCAACATTTAGTTTTATATTATACAAATCTAGAACTCAACCAAGAACAACTGGAACCAACAAGAATCCAGAGAAAGCCCTACTATTTTACAAAATATGGACTACTCATTCCTATTAAACATGAGGAGCCAAACCAATATGCAGCATTACACTCGTCTTTCTTTTTGGTTTGTTGTTTTGTTTGTATTTCCTTCTAATTCATGTAAAGTACTTTGAACTGCCTTGTTGCTGAAAATGAGCGTTATAAATAAAATGACCTTACCTTCTCTACATAAACTGCAGTCAAAGCTCCACTAAAGGCCTTCTTTTTATTAGCTTCCTTCATCTTGTTACGATCTTGTGACGATGCTGATGGCTTTCATTGCTGAACAACTTGAAAATCAATCCATAGACGGTACTATCCATAATTAACTCCATAAACAAGGTGTTGCTGTGTGACATCAACATTGTTCTTCTACTTGTGCAATTTCAAAAGATACTAAAAAGACATTTCTTTCATCTTCAGTGTGTCTCAAAGCGCAAATGTATTGAGTTGCTGCCATGTGATTGGTTGGTTTGCCTTTTGTATTAATTAACAATAAGCTGTTCGTAAATTAACTTACAAGAGATGATCACCTGATGGACGATGTGCCTCCTGGTCTCTTAAAGGTCTGGTTGCTTTGTTTTTTTTGTTTGCTCAATGCTTTACTTTTAGAAATGTTCATCTCACTCATTTTAAGGCAGAACATTTTGTTCTTTGCTCCTCATTTCACAATCTTCTTGAGGTTTTATGGGAAGATTAAAGTGTTAAAGATCTGCCGGCAGTGGAGAACTTTTCATCAGACAGAAAAATTAACTCTTTTTTTGTCTGATAAATGTATTTTGGGGATTTTTATTTTTCACAAAAAATGTAGAGAAATATAGAAATTTATCTTTAACGATTACCTTCTACAAAATGTGGAATATGGAGACAAAGAGAACTTTGTTTAGAACGGAGTTCATTTGCTGCAGGTTTGCAACAAAGAAGTTGCTAGACCAAGTTATTTTATCAACTAGCCCTGGAGGCTATGAAGGACTGAATAATAATAATTTAAATATGTTAAAAACCTGCTGTATGTCCCTAAAATATCATTCACATTCCACTTGTTTTCCTAAAAGCAATCTCATTTCATGTGTATTTTCTACAGATTAGTCTGATCTGCAATACCTGTAACTGCAGACCAACAGCAGAAGCAGGTGAAGTGAGCAGCAGGTGAAGTGAGCAGCAGGTGAAGTGAGCAGCAGGTGAAGTGTGCAGCAGTTGCTGGTTGTTCTCAGAGTTCCTCCGCTCTCGTCACTCACATATCTGGAGTTCTGTTCCTCACTCACTGAAGTGAGGCTGGACAAAATGTTTTCTGCCTGTTGCTTATTAGCAGAGCAGCTTCACCCAGTTCACAGAACTCATTTAATCTTATTTGACGCATTAAGAATTTTCTGTCATTTTTAAAAAAAAAATGAAAACCATGAGAATTTTAGTGTTTCAGAGCAAATTAGCTAAAGAGCTAATACCTAAAGTCTATCATGTTAAAGCTAGCTAAAGAAATTTATAATGTTCAAATGAAAAAAAAAATTTAAAATGTCTTGCAGTACTTTTTTATCTCCTTTCAGGAAGTGAGATTTTCTTGCACTAGCACAAAGTGACGATGTTAAAGGTTAGCTTTCATTTGTTCTTGAGCTGAATTTTCTGTCTACTCATGTTCTATACCAATACTGCATCTCTAAGCCAATTTCTTTGGATAATAAAATAGGTAGATTTTACCCATCTCTCTTCATTCCTAACATGAATTTATCTCTAAAATATATCAGCACAGCAGAAAAGTGAGAACCAGGAATCAACTCTAAAATATGGGCAAAACATTCAACAAAACTCTGGAAGAGCAGAGAAGCATACAGAATCGGCTGCAGAAGGCAATGTTTATGATCACATGAAATCACTCAAGAATTTTGGTAATTAATCTCTGAAATGTTTTATTTTTCATGTACAAAGCTGAAGTAATGATGCTGACGTCTGTTTGTCCTCTTTTAAAGGTGCTGCAGACGTTTTTTATGTATTTTATGTTGTTTCACTTTTTTCAGGAAACTGTACAGTAGCAAGTTGGGTAATAATAGTGCTGCTAATGCACCATTCTGTTGAAGCCTTTGCTGGTTCGGCACTTTAAGCTAGTATTATACGGACCATTCATGTAACAAGACTGTTTGCTTCATATCTTGAACTTTTTTTATTTTTTTGCAACTCAGAAAATATTTCTTTTTAAGAATAAAGAACCCCCTTTTTCTGAAGTACTGTTTGCTGTATTAATCCTCGCTTCACATAAAATCTATCTTTTTCATGATGTAGGAGATGATGAACATAAAGCTGAGGAATTAATATTATTTTTGACAGAACCGTGAACAGGAAGCGTAGATTAGGAATGCATCGATGACAGAGTGAGCAGAGATCCTGTCAGTTTAAGGTGAACATTTGTCAGACAGAAACTCTGTTTAGGATATGTTTTAACATCACAAAATATGAAGATTTGTTAATTTTTTTTTTCTGCTGCTGCCATTAAAAACAGCCAAGTAAAAGACTGTAGACATTTTGTTTAATTAACATTTACTCCTACATTTTCTTTTAGGAACATTCATTTTCGGGTTAAGAGCATAAACAAACACTGAGCGCACAAACCTCTTAAGAAGAATCGGTAGATTGCTAAAAGCCTCTATTCAGGAAGTGTTGGGGCTGACCCTGAAAGACACCACACCTAAACCTGCTCTGAATGAGTGCTTTGATGCTTCTACAGCAATAAAAGAGGAGCTCCAGATGGGATGGGGCTATTATATTTAGAAAACACACATTGGCAGCATTTCATGGACTCCCTGCAGCGAGAAGGTTGGTGGCCTGCTGCTGACAGCTCCTGCAGCGGCGTCTGTGGGCAGATACTGCTCTGTGTCGACTTCTGGCTGCACTCTAAACTTCTATTTAGCCTCATCTCTTTTGGCACAGAGGTTGTGATCAGACAGCTGAGCCACAATGGAGACTAAATCTTTATATCGGAGGCGTTTTTTCCAATGCTGTTACTAAGTGATTTTGGAAAAAGAGTCTCTCAAAAATTCATGGCCAGTAGATTCAGATATTATCTACCAGTCATCAGGGGCAGTTGCCTAATGAGAGAGACTCAGACTTCCCTTTCTCCAGCTGATGAACCAACATCACTTAGGGAATCCCAAAGCTTCCCCAGGGCCGATGAGAGACATAGTCCCTCCAGTGTGTCCTGGGTCTTCATCTAGGTCTCCTCTGGGTCTTCGTCTAGGTCTCTTCTCAGTGGGATGTTCCTGGAATACCTCCCCAGAGAAGCATCCAGAAGGCATCCTAACCAAATGACTGAGCCACCTCATCTGGTACAACTGAGCCCTTCCTGTAGACTGAGCTTCTCACCTTATCTCTATGGCCAAAAACACACCGGATCTGTTTTTCTGATGGCCATTAGAACATGTCAAAGCCAATGGCACCTCGAGGACTGCTAGTAATTCCCTGTGACTGTGTCACCAACCAAGATAGACCTGAGGTCTGTTTCGTTTGGGGAATGTCATAAGTGAGACAGGAAGTGCAGCACAGTTGCAAAGTAAAACACTTTGGGTAAAAGAAAACAATATTTTACATACTCTGACATGAATACTTGCTATGTGAGTCTGGTGGTCTGTTGAGGGTCCGTCCAGTCAGAGCCTGTGTGTCATGTACAAATCTGGACAGAGTGTGAAAAGTTGGAGGCAAGCAGAATGTTCTGGGCCTAAGTGAGAGCCTGTTCACCCTGTGGAGGAAACAGATTTGGGTTGTTTGTGACCTGTAGGATCTCATACTTTTGGTCACCACCCAAAGCCCCAGATTATATCAAAGGGCAGGAATGTAGTTTAACCCGTAAATAGAGAGCTCCGGTTTTCAGCTCAATTCTCTCTACACTAACAGAACTCACGACTTCAGACACCACACTAATCCACCACCGATCAATGATTAGGATATCCAGGTGTACATTATACATACTGTAAATCCATTTTTGATATATAGTCATTCAATTTCATACCAGCTCAATCCAAATGAAACGCAACTCCCGACAATGAAAAGCAGGAATTCAAAAGGCATGAGTTGGTGAAAAGCCAAACAAATGTTTGATACTTTCGGTTATCCTTGTCTGAATGTCTGAAGAAATCAAAAATCTAATTAAATGCAGACTGCAGTTTTAGAACAAGGTTTTAATTTAAGGAAGAAATAAAATCCAAATCATAATCTGTCATTTTCCTCTGACCTGCTCTCATGACTCCAGCGTTGCCATCTGACAGTGACAGAAGCCAAACACGGGCCCTGCGGTGACGCTGTGACCATCCAGCTGCAGGTTCAGCCCTTCCACAGACGGAGTCATCGTCACCGCTGTGGGTTAATGACTGACCGCCACTTCCTGACGGACTGCCAGGAAGTGACACAATCGTAACTAAATACTGTGGTATTAACGAGGAGGTTCTTCTGTCTTTCTAGGCCCAATGGAATAAACACCGACCCGTGAAAAGACTTAGTGACTTATTTAAAGAACCAGAGTCATTGGGTGCTGTTCAGAAACAGGGGCAGAAGCTCTTTTGTTCTATGACCCGGTTCATGATCTAGGTCAGAATGTTTCCCCTACTGCGACTAAAGCATCTGTCTCCAACCCTCTTAGCACCACCACCTCTTTTACCCTCCTAAAGTTACGCAGATAAACGGGGGAAATCCTTTTTGACGTCTTGAGTAACGCATCACATCGGATTCAGCTGCAGTTCATCAAACCTTTCCTCTTTACGTAAAAACGGTCGCATTCAAAACGCTCTTTTTCATTGGTGCTGCTGCTTTTCCCACCCGGCCTGCACATTCTCACTGACAAATGTTCAGGTTTGATCTCTACAGCACACACACATGCGCACAAACACAAACACATTCGTCCATGCGGAAATGTATACATCCAGGCGTGCGTGTCAGCGAGTGTTTAATGCGTGTGTGTGCTGTCACAATCTGTCGCCGCCGCTGCATCGAATCGTTCTGTTCTGCTAATGCTCACTGCTGGCTCTGCTGGCTCACAACGCTTAATATTAAACTGAGTCTGAAGGCAAGCATCATGCGCACACACACACACACGCACACACACACACACACACACACACCTCAGAGATGCTAAACAACTCTGAGCTTCAAAGTTGGCACCACAGCATGCTCACGCTGACTCAGACAAGGACGGCACGCCGCTTTCTCCCTCACATGTGCTTGCAGGAAATAAAATAAAAACCACACACACACCTTCTAATTGAAGGAACACACCCCCTCACCCACTGCCAGGCACCCAGTGAACATATAAATGGGCTTAAAGGCTTTAGATGTCATGTTATCCGCTGCAGCTCTGTGATCACGTTCTAACAGCTGAGGCAGCTCACGCAAGACGTGTGCGTGTGCCTGCGTGTGCGTGCGTGTGTGTGTGTGTGTGTGTGTGTGGGGGGAGAATGCAGACTGCACTTCCATTGTGTGTGTGTTCGGGCAGGACATGCTATTCAGCAGCTCAGCACTGCAGAACTGAACCCAGTTCATGAAGAATGACTGAGAGGCACCGGCAGAGTTTGCAGATTGATGTGCATGAGGGGTTTGCTTCCAGAGTGTGTTTCGTCTCACTGATGTGCTGACAGGAAGCAGAGGAGGTCAACAGAAGAAGAAAAGTGTCCTCCCCGAGAAATAAAGCTCACAAACTGCTCAACTTTACCCACAACTTCTTTATAAAGTAATCCCTCTTTGTTTGTATATCATATAGCTGAAGAGTCTTGAAGCCTGACTGGATTTGTTTCTTAGAAATTCGTTACAGGCATAAACATGGTGGTGTGTAATTATGAATAGAAGTGAAAAATACATGTTATTTTTTAAAATATATTTTAAGGAAAAGTTATCCAGGCCTCAGTCAATACTTTGTGCAATATTAAATATAGACCATTTTTCAACCCTTAGTCGACTGCTTGATAACCTCTTGAGCTAATCCCAAATTAGCTGCCTTACAGTCATTGACTGTTTTTAATTAAGATCTTTGCAGAGGGAGAAATCAGGGGTTTTCACACCTTATAGTCCTGTAGACTCACTTCACTTGGGGATCAGTGTCGCAACATGTTTTTCATTTTCAGCTGGTGTGTTACTTTTTCACACTGGACTGTGAATTAAACCCATTGTGCAACCAGTTCCCCTCTTCGCTTTTGGTAGCACTGCAACCAAGAACTACTGAAAGAAAATACAGGAAAACCTCTGAAGAAGACACTGAGAGCGACTTTCTTCTTCAAAATGTTAACAAAATTTTAGTGGCGTCAGATTTTACAGGTTGCAGGATTTCTCCTTTGTTTTTGACAAAAGACTCTTGTAGCGCTTGACACACTTTTGTTTTGGTTGTATTTACCCAGAATCCCTTGTGATATAGTCCGCTTCCTGCTTTTGGAGTGGTCTCCAGTCCACTTGACGTTCACATACACATTCAAACCGAGGTCAAGTCAACTGAACTTAGACCGAGGTTTGTAGGCACACCAAAGTTTACATTTTTGATCAGAGTTCGATTAAACATTCCCACCTCACCAAATGAACCAAACTTCACAGACACTCCAGCTCCTCCAGAGTCACCATGGTGTTCCTGGCTGCTCATCTTGGGGTGTTTGGAGTTGTGCCATACACTTTCTATGTTCAGATGATGGACATTTTATATATATATATATATATATATATATATATATATATATATAAAATTCCCTTCTCACCCTCTGCGGGTGGTCTCTCTCTCTCTCTCTCTCTCTCTCTCTTTCTTTCTTTCACCTTCTGAGCTTGAATCCTCTACCAGAGGCCTGGGAGCTTGAGGGTTTTCAGATTTCAAATTTTCAGATTTTGTAAATAATATTGAAAATCACATACCATCTTTCCACTTTACATTTATGTGCTACTTTGTATTGGTGTGCCCCAAATCCCAATAAATGTATTGAAAATGTGGAAAAGGTATCTTGAATAAACATAATAATACTTTCACAACACAGTTTATTATTATATATTTCTGGAATCTTCATCTATTCATGGATTCTTTCATCATTTCTTTCCCCCATGGTACACTACTTCCTTAGTGTGTTTCACCAGCATAATCTCAAACTGCAGCCTCCTGCGTTTTTACTAATTGCATCTGAAATGATTCCCCCGGAGTGCTGTTGGTTAAAACGGCGTGCAACTAAGCAGGTTATTATTATTATTATTATTATTATTATTATTATTTGGCTTGTTGTACCTCCTATCTTAAACAGCATTTATCACACTTCAGCTGTTGTTGAAGGTCATCATTGCTTCCAAATGTCCTGCTCACCAGCTGTATCACAACTGTAGGTGGACAAAAATGGCCAAGGTAGGTAATGTGAAAAGCTGGCAGCTTCCTAAGTGAGATGGGATTTTTATTTATTTTTTTTTTCTGAGCCAGGAGGTGCAGTTGTTGATAAGCTTGACTATAGTTCTTTCTGAAATAATTATATCAGTGGAGGAAACAAAAAGCTGCGATGTACAGTCCTAGCAAATAAGAAAGGGAAATTACTAGAATAGAACTATTCATTCTCAATTTAATTTGTGGTTTGTAGAAAGAGAACAAAAAATATATTATATTCTAATCCGTGCATCAATAAAAAAGACATATTAAATGCATAAAGAACTCGATAAACAACCGAAAAAGCACTTTTTGACCCTTATATAAAAGCTCTTGCAAACTGTTTTTAGTCCTGATTTAAAGCAACCAACAGTTTCCATACAAACCAAATTTTAACAAGATCTTGTTTAGTTCTGAACATGAACTGAGGAGGTATCTGATGACATCACATGTCTATATAGCTCATAAGTGACCATCATCTCTGAAATATGTCAGCCCAGGACCATTCAACTTTTCCATGAGACCAGCAGTTTGAAATTATGTTTTTAACAAACATGTAGCCAGCAACAGCACAATTTCACAATGTAAAAAACAAAGAATATTTTGAGAAAGTAATGCTTTGTATGTTTTGAATGAAATGGCTACAGCCTTTACAACCTTTGTGGAGAGTTGATTCTTACTCTATTAATTTCTGTAGTGATCAATAATAATTTAATTATTTGGGAAGCAAAATGGCAGACTGAGAGCTAACTGACAAAATAGCATCTTAAATTAACTGAAATAATGTCCTGCTTTGCTGTTTAAGCAATTTGATTTAGGTCCAAACCAATAACAATATTAACTGCTTATTAGTGTCAGCGGTTCGCTGCAGCTGACCAGCAGGAAATATATATTCTTTGAATACTTAAGCCTTTAGGCATGTTTAGCTTATCTGCCATTAGTTCTAAGAAAACAGGACACTTTAGAACATGTTTATGACTATTTACATAACTTAGTAACATAATAGGGAAGAAAAATAAACATAAGAAATAAATTCACCTTACTGGAATTCGGTGAATAAAACAGTCACTGGGAAGTTTTAACAGTCTGATCTCATGCTAGCTTTAGCTGCTCCAAGCTCATAGGCCTGTTCCATTCAAAATACTAAGTTTTCATGCTAAAAACCATGAAAAGACACAATAAAAATTAAATTGATCACTCCAAGCTATTATTTCTGCCCAGAAACAAACTACTGTGAATAATTTCAATGGACGACGTGAGTGTTGGCTATGTCTGTGTTAGCTGCTCATTAAAACATCTTCAGTATTTTGTATGGGCAAGCAGACCGATTTTCCTAGTTTGTTTTTCTAGGTTTAGAGACCCATAGTTCCCAAACACGGAAATACTTTTTTTAAAATGAAAAATGAAAGAATCATAAATCAACGAAACTGATTTTTTTGTTTTGTTTTGCCAGACAGAGAAGCTCACCCTTTTGAACAACGCCTCTGCTATCTCACTACGGGAGGAATTCTGGTACAAATGAAGGATGAGAATGCACGCGCATTCTCACTCTTATGGGAAGCTGCTCTTCAGGGGCTCAAATTGGTGCATTTACAATACAAACACAGACACTAAAATCAGTGTGGAGATTCAAAGTCAAAGTCTAGATTTTTGAGGGAATGGTGGAAAAGAAGCAAAATCACAAAGGTTAAAAAGGTCTGTGACTTTCTTAATTAAAAGAGGTCAATGCTCATGCTAAGAATGTGCAATTATTGATTATATATTACTTGTGAATATTTACAGTTGTTTTTATTGAAATGACCATCCCAAGCATGAACCATGTGACCTCTTTTGTCTTCTAATCTTTAAAATTTACCCTATGACCTCTCAGGTTGATCCGAACTCCACCAGCAAAACAAATGAGTACAACATGAAAGGTGTTGCATCTTTGCAGGTGCTTAGCAGCTTCCAGGAGCCTAACTGCCTTTAATCTTTGCAGCTGGGTGTCAGCACGTGTTGTGCATGTGCGCGCCGAGATTAATAACCCCCCTCGTTTGAATATTTGCTTTCCCAGTGTTCGTTTGTGTATCCGACAACAAGCTAAATGCCACGCGCATTCATCTCCTAATAAGCCGACACTAACGCGGGGATTTTCACGAGAGGGGGAAATAATTGCCTGTTCAAGTGCTTTTTCATAAGTTCTACGTCTAATTTGGCAACTCATGAAGTGTGTCATGAAGAGTGGGAAGAGGAGAGAGGATCACAGCTCTCGCCTCCAGTCTACTCCTCACCCAGAACAGCCTTCTCCTTTCTTCTTGTCTTCCCTGCTTTCTTTTTATCTGCTTCTCCTTGGCTTTTTTTTTTCTTCGTTCTGTTCTGCCCTAATTCTCATATTTCAAAACTCACCTTCAATCAGACATCTCCTCAAACGTGTTCTCTCCCGCACACACACGCACACACGTACTTTCTACTCCACTGACATTCCTTTGGAGAGGAAATCAAGCCCTTTTTACTGACAGGAATTTAACGCTATTTTTTCTCCCGCCTTCATGCTTAGTCGACACACTGCCAAGCATCATAATGTAAAGACCTGGCACCCATGAGAGTAAGAGTGTCATCTAAACTTCTGAACTATAGCTGATGCGGTAGTGTACGGGAACAATGGGTGGCAAAATCCCTTTTTTACTCAATAGTCGTCTGAAATCCCTGTATTGTGACTGGTCAAGGTAGAGGGAGGGGAAAGAAGGAAAAAGGAGAGGTGTTAGTGGGATGACGCAGGGCATGGAGGAAATGAAACCAAAAGAGAGAGACACAGGGAAGACGGGAAAATGAAAGACTGGAGTGCTGGGACGATAATGTCAGGGTGAAAATTGATGCCAAGAGTAACCGTCCGTTTTATTTGTGATTTGTCAGCCTCAATAGACACCCCCGAAAGCCAAAAGCTGGAATTACCACGTAGACAGACGCTGCATAAAGTCGACTGCAGTGGCAGCTGAATGCATTAGTGGCGGGGGACCGACATGAATACGATGAAAGGAAGTGCTTGCTAGGAGACGCCGTTTGACACCGTGCACAGGCGAAGTCTACGTTACAATTTGCAATGGCGCTTCGGAACAGATGGCACTTCGGTGGAATAGGTGTGGTTGGTACGACGGTGCCATGGCGTGAACGTGTCAGGCAGCAGTTCTGAACTGAAGAGGCATCAGGCGAACAGAGGCCATTCCAGTTTCGGACATATGCAACTTAGAGGCATAAAAAAGGCAATTTGTGACGTGTGCAAGATAAAGTAAAAAACAACAAAAAAACAATAATAATAATCCAGTGTGTACCAAACTCTGGAAATAAGTCCAGGATACTGAGGATTAAAATTTGGAGGAGTTGGTGCCGTGTATTGTTCCATACCGGCCCACAAAGCACCGTTCTAGTGTATATAAAGGCAGGTAGGTACAGATTGTTACATTTGTCTCATTTTACCTTCAAAAGAATCACCTGGTGTAAAAGACCTTTGACTAACAATTTTTTGGTGTTCCACCCATCTTTAACTATTTTCCAATCAAAGTTCATTCTTATCCAGGCAGTTAGCACCTTTCCTGTGCCGAAACAAAGTCACATTTTTCTGTCATCTGACCATGCAGCGCCCACAAGTGAACACTAAAGTTCTTTTTTTTATTATTATTATTTTGTCAGATTAAGCAAAATGCATTGACTTTCACCGTGTGCATCTCCAATCGTTCATCCTTCAAATTCCTCACCGCACCGACTATGGGCTGACAGATGAGGTGGTTAAACAAAGCTGCGGACATGCGGTAATGCTCCATCCATACTCGGCTCAGTAAATGACGGCATTATCTGTGTAGATCAGTACAAGGTCATCATACACCGACTGCTGGCATTATTGGCATTATTCCAGCGAACTCGTCCCCGCCCCCT
>NW_015115127.1:48593-55468 GCF_001443285.1 Poecilia latipinna
CACCCCCCCTCACCCCCCCTCACCCCCCCTCCTCCACTTCTCTGAGATGCATCTTAAAAAAAAACGAAGCTTTTGGCAAAGACACTGACGGGTGACAACATTCGTTGTTTGACACCGTATCCATGGCAATGTCATTGACGCGCCGTGCCTGTTCTTACCTCCAGTCATTGACATGCCGAACTGCTGCTTGGGAATGTCTTCCTTCATTACGTAAAGGTGATGCGTTGAAATATACGACATCGAACGTGTCAGGTTTGGCATTTCTGATTGATGCGCACGTTACACGGCTGACACTGGAAGACTGCTAATACTTTAACTTGCATACATATCGACTGTTCGCACTGTTTGCTTTTTAAGAAGTGTGAAATAAAAGCTGGAGTACCCACCCCCCTCCCTCGCTTGTTTCTGCTCTGCTGTACCTTAATCTCAGTCTTAATGCCTACGGCAGCAATAGCAGCAATTTCGGTTTGCTAGCTTACCTAAGTGTGGCTCTGCATGTTAATCGTTAGCCTCCCCCCCACCCCCCTGAACTGGGCACACGGCCACTGAGGCGGTAGCCCAGAAAGTCTGGCAGCGAATGGATCTCTAAAACAGCTGTAAAGACTTTAAACTAGGCTACTGAGGCAGAGCCAGCACCTGCAGACTCTGTTTAGTGGCGCAGCGCTCTCTGACGGCGCAGCTCCTGTACAGAGAGCCGCGGCGCGCCGAGGAGCTTCATTATGCCGGGTAGCCTGAGAATCAGCGAGCAGCTGTCGGCCTCCCGCCCGTCTCTCTCACATCGTGCTCATATATACTTCATCTCCTGTTTCTAGACCCTTTTTCTTCATTGTTGTTCAAAGGCTCTTTTTTTGATGTGATTTTTCTTTTCTTACTCTCCTCCCTGCTCAGTCTTCCTCCTCAGGTAAACCATCATCTTTCCTGACGAGCCTAGTTTTTTTTTTTTTTTTGTTCTTAACCCCGGGAGGCTCACCTGCTCACTTGAACCCTTCCTGACTGACTTTTATCTCCCTCCCTCTCACACCTTATCAGCCTTTCTTTGCTTCCCTCTTGCTTTCTCTCTGTCTCTCACTTTTTCCTTCTGACCTGGTTGCGCTGCATCCTGCTGGAAGGCCTGTTGCGGTTCACGCTAGCTCAGCTTTGTGCGTACACAATCACACTCAGATACAAATAATGAAAAAGGATGAAACAACAGAGACTGTCCAAAAGCCTTTCCTTCTTCCTTTCTTTCTTTTTTTGTGAAGTGCGTACATCCACTATGTAATCTGAAAACACAGTACACATAAACGGATGAGTACACTGGCGGACATATGTTGATGGGATTAAACACTGTCAGGCGTTGCTGTGCATGTCCAGGCTGAGGCGGCAGGTCAGATAACATTGATTTGTTGAAAACAGGAAAAGCTCACAAAAAGACTCACTGCAATTATTATTGGAAAGCAGCACATGGTGGATATTTGTGTTTTGTAGAAATAATATTTAATCACACTAACAACTAGTAAATTACTACACTTAAGTTAAAAGTAAGTGAAGAAAGCAATTCAGCTAATCAATAACTGATATGAATGAAATTCTAAGGTTTCCTTATTTAATATTTCAGGGTCTTGACCTTAAGAGTGATTTGGTATTAAACCTATAGTATCTTCGTATTCTTTGAATGCTGTCCTATTTTGTCACACTACAACCACAAACCTCTATTGAGATTATGAGCGGTAGCTAGCTAAAATGTTAGCGGCACTAATGACACAGCACTAATCATAAACATTTGTAGCGCTAACGCTATACTAACATGTTGTTTTGCAGAAGCTAATGCTAATGAAAGACTGCAGAGTTACGCTATACTATATTTAGCTTCCCACCGCTGAGTCGGCAAATCATGTCTCGTAAGTTAATACTGTTCTTTATGCTAACTGACATTAGCCTGATGTGGCTAATCATGTCTTATCTTTAACTTGATTTTTTTTTTTCATTAGACTTTGTTCAACTGAAAGTTTACAAAACAGCCACTTAAATTAACCCTCTAGAATTTATCCAGAAAAATAATTTTAGTGGAATCTAAGTTTGCTAAATATTTTCAAAGTCATTATTGATCTGTCATTAAATGTGTTCACTACTAGGAACTGTATTTGTAAGAGCAAAAAAAAAAACCTTTTGTGGTTTTCACCATTTTTTACAAATAAAATTCTGAAAAATGTTTATTTCTTTATGACAAATTTTACACTGATATTGCTAAAAGCAATCCATTATGGTCAACTACCTTCATGAGTCTCCTTCTTCATGAACAGAGTATGGATCCATCTGATATGTGAAGGCTTAAGAGGTTTGCAGAGAATATATTATAATGAATTACAGTGTCTGAAAAAAGTATTCAGCTCATTGGATGTTTTACCCTTTTTGTTAGTTTTGTAAATCAGTTATGATAAAAGAAAATGGCTTGTTTGAAAAACAAAAATTACTATAAAATCTTTTTAATGTCAGACTGATTTCTAAAAAATGAAAAAGCTAAAGCTCCAAACCAAAAATTAGCGTATTAGCAGCAGTGTGCTCACTACTACTCATTTATTCTGCTGATTATTTTTATTCAACCTTTTAGTACAAGGAGGCAAAAAATGATTTAGCAGTTGATATCTAATCTTTCATAGATATGGAGCAGCACATAGATGTGGCGCACTAACAAGACAGCAATTGGACCAGTAAGATGAGCTATAAGCTAATGCTACCTTCTACTTACTGTTTCCTCAGTTTGTTCTGTTTCAGTGAATTTACCCTTTCAGAACATCTGTAAACGTCAGATGACCCGATTTAGACATCAACATCGACTGACCTTTCAATTACATCCGGTAAATTTGTCAGTCTGATGCACAACCTCCTGGGGAAGACGTATACCCAGCCACTGCGTCATGTTGCTAGACAAATAGAAGTCTGTTTCTAAGGGTTTAGGTTCACCAGGATCAGTGCATATGCTTGTGTTGGAATGGCCCAGTCAAAGTCCAGACTTAAAACCAAAATGAGAATGCGTGGAAAATTTAAAAACCTAAAGCTGGTGGAGACATACCCCAAAATACTTGATGTGAAAACTGTGAGAGTTTGTTCTGCAAAGAATTTAGTCAGATGGGCCAGATCCAGATCCACACAGTGTATTTTTCTTGAAGAACTTTCAAAATCGTGTGTCTTTTTCCTTTCTTTTCACAGTTAAGTGACACTCTGTGTTGGTCTATGACATAAAATCCTGATAGGTGAAACTTAGGTTGGAGAAACAGAACCAGAACCAGCTTCATTGGCCAAAGAGTCTGAACAGTAGCAGGGAATTGGATGTTGGTTTGACCTGCTTACATCATACAGACATTAAGTATAAATATATAAAGCTTAGCAGAAAGAAAGCAAAGGATAAAAGGAATAATTTTCACATGTGCTGCAATTTTTTTATACAAATAATAAGAAACAAGAAACATAAATATGCTTTTTGTGGTTTTAACAGGATTGTGAAGAAAATCAAAGGATGCAAATACTTTTGCACAGTTTTGTAACTTTGGCTGAAACATTACAAATCCTATAACAGGAGCTCAGTAATTAAAGTAAATGAACTTTTGGGTAAAAGCTACTTATTGTTTGAATAGCTGTTTACTGCTCTGAAAACCACAGTTTATTTATTCATTGAACATAGACTGAATTACAAAACAACATGTCATGACCTTCCTAAGACATCCTGACTTAGGAAGGTGTTTTTTTTCTTGAATAAAACATTTTGGCTGAAGCTTATTTGGGTCATTATTTTAGGAAGGTGACAATGTTTGGAATGTTTTCTTCGACAAGTCAGAGCAATTTGCATTTGCAGGTTTATACAAAGTGTCACCAACAAGTATAGTCGGCCATTGGCAAACAGTAACCATTCACCAAAAATCATATCCATTCACCTCGCTTCCTTCCCTCCCGTGCTTATGTAACCTCATAAGCCCATCTCTCCCCTGCTGCCATACAGATGAAGTCTGGACCTCGGCTCTGATACTGCATCAACCGCCATTTGCAGATTACAGCAAAAATTGGCCGAGCCTATTCCCTTCAGAAAGCAGACGCTGAATAGCCCAACGACACGAGGCGCTGGACAGCCGTAGGACAGCAGGGGAAATAACTACTCATATGTCTGACCCAGCAGGGTGGCAGCACATAAGGCTGAGAAAAAATTCACTGCGTGGCATTGAAAGGTCAGTTGACGTTGGAGTCTCTATAGTCGAATCAGGTCACTGGGAATTTGAAGAGTCTGTTCTGAAAGGTGTATGGTGAATACACTAAAGCAGAGCAAATAGCAGTCAGAGCATTTTGCTCTGGCAGTCGCTGCAGTTAGAAAAGACTGTGGAGAATGCAACTTGGAAGAAGAAGCTTGAAAAATGAGCATTGTAAGGATTTGACAATGGTGAGATCATTGGGTCAGAGAATCTCCAGAACTTCTGTTCTGTGTCTTTCAAACATGGTCACAGGAAGGAACAGGGGGGAACCAGAGACAGGATCACCAAGGCTGACTAGTAACGCTTCCAAAGTGCTTTCAAACTAATTATTTAGCATTTTAATTTTAGTTTATTTTTTATTTCTTTGGAAACTAAATATCTTTGATAACAAATATTTAGTTTGGAAAATACATTTGTAGTTTGAAAGTAAAGGTTTAGTTTGGAAATTAAATCTTTAGTTTTGAAAAAATAAATGGACTAAATATTTAGTTGGCAAAGGAAATATTTAATTTGGAACCAAACATTTGAAAACTAAATATTTAGCTCAGACTAAAACATTTAGTATTTCACTTCCTAACTAAATATTTAATTTGAATGCTAAATATCTAGGGTCTTGTGAGTTAACTATCAGTTTGGAACTCTGTTATTCATACGTGTGAAAGTGAAAATATGACTTTGAAAAATTAACACTCGTAATTCTTTTTTTTGTTGTTGTCACAAGCTAAATAAACCAAAATTCTGCCGTTAATTTTTTACTGTGTAACTTTACAAATGGCTCCTCATAATGTTCACTGCCAACTTCCTCTGTTACTAACAACAGAAAAATGAACACCTTAAAAGGTCAATTAGAGTCCAAGTCTTCACACGTTAGGGCAGCTTTGACAGCAAACATGGAAAACAAACTATTAGGCAGATGGTCATTATGCCTGATTTGTGCATGTGTTTAATTAATATCAACCATCAGCAGTTACCTCTGAGTTATTATGCTGTGGTCAGGGGGTCATAAGCTGTCATATTTCATAAGAGACAGCAAGAACAAATGAGTATCAGAACCACAGTCACTGGAAACAGATTAACATGGTGTAAAGCAAATAATCTGAATGCTTGGTATAAATCTTGGTATAAAAATACAAAAACAGCCAAAAAGAAAACCTAATGCTATGCTTTATGTACAACATGAGTATGAAGTGGAAGTGGGGTCAAAATGGAGATGTGGTGGTTCTATGGACCCATTGCATCTTATTGTTTACATCTGGAAATTTCACACATCCACACAACACTGGAGGGCAAAAAGACTATTCTTTTACTCATTAACAAAATGGAACCTGGAGATGTATGTATGATTAATGTAGTGCAGTGCACCACAACAAACGGACAAACTGTTAAGTAGAACTCAACACCACTTTTTTCTCGCTCTCTGTGCCGGCTATGCTACACACGGACTTGCTGCTATAGCAACTGACAACAACGCCACTTTATGTTTCAGGATTCAACACCAAAAAAACAGTCTGACATTTCCCACACAAAGGACGGAATATTCAGTCTGTTACAGTTTTATGTTTCTGGGGGTGAAGTTTAGTTTGCCATATGAGGCGACATATTGGTGAAAATGAATTGATAGACCGGATAATTCTACGACAAACAGGATATCAAAATACATCAAGGTCATTCCAAGAATGAAGTTCTTACTTCTTATTCCAAGTTTTTCATTGATCTTCAGAAACAAATCTGAAGGTTTATGTTCCTCATTGATTATTCATCTGATAAAAAAAATCCCAGTGTTGCTTCAGAGCTTCATGAGTACAGGAGAGAGAGAAACAACCTCAACTCTCTATTTCCATTTCAGCATAACTGAGTCTAGTTGGACGTGATTTTATTGGCAATCTCAGCAGGAGTTTTATTGATGATCAGACCACAGAGAAGATGATTGATACTGTGACATTTTTTTAGCGTGGTGGGCTTGTTTTCTTTTGCTTAATCTCAAATTAGCTGGAAGCTGACCTAGTTTTTTCTCCAAGGACCAGAAAATGTTCATTTAAATAATTCAAAAGTTACTTCCTTCTCGGAAATACGAATTAATTTCTATTCATAAGCTATAAATTGTGTTACAAACTGTCATTTCTTTTTCTTTGTGTTTCTGTAGCACTTCTTTATCCTGGCTGTGGCTGCAGAGCAGCAGGAAAAAGGTGGCAGCTGAATGCCCTGTAGCCAAAACTTTCACTGCAGTGTGTGTGTGCATGTGTGTGTGTGTGTGTGTGTGTGTGTGTGTGTGTCCGTGTGTGTGTACTCCATCAGGCTTGGTTGGGAAACAGTGGCACATGAAAGCTTGTGCAATACTGGATGATTTACAGCAATAAGTAAATGGCCTCATACGCTGTGTTTCTCCAATTCGTTTGAATAAAATCTGTGCTTGTGTGAAAATCTCATTTAGTTAATGATATTTTAGGCCATATTCATCAAGAAAAGTGGAAAACTCTGAGGAGTTCAAAAATGATCGAATGCCACAGTGCAGAAGAGAACTTTAGTACTTTCACTTGAAAAAAGTTATATATATATATATATATATATATTTTTTTTTTTTTTTTTTTTTTTTTTTTTTTTTTTTTTTTTCTTATTTTTTTAACAACACAACATTTTTGATTACAAAAAATAAAT
>NW_015115127.1:58599-85440 GCF_001443285.1 Poecilia latipinna
TTCATTTTAAAAAATTTTTATATATATATAATTTTTTTTTTTTTTTTTTTTTTTTTTTTTTTTTATGTTTTTTTTTTTTTTACCAACATCTCTACAAACACGCATTTGGTGTTAGAAATAGCTCAGACTGTAAATTCATGGAACTCCAGAGGGAAATCATCATCTGTCAAATGTCCACAGTGAGTTTTAGCAACAATTTTTGAAGAGTTATTCTGTTTTTCTTAACTTTGTACACTTAGACCATTCCTTCTGGTGTTTTTTTTTTTTTTTTTTTTTTTCAGTAAGTATACTTTTTATACTAAAATCTGTCATATCATATGGAGCTTATAAAAAGTATTCATCTTCTTGCATATTTTATAATTTTCTGCTTTGAAAACCAAATCAATCATGATCAACATATTTTTAAAATAAAAATAATAAAATAAAAATCTTTAATCAGATCCTTGGTTGTTTTGATTACTTGATGCTAGTTCAATAATTATGTTTTTTAGTTTCGTATTTTGATTAGATAAGTCTTGTTTCTGTTTTATTTTAGTTCATTCCTTAGTTAGTGATTCGAGTTTACTATGTTTATTCATTGTGTCTAGTTATTATCTTACTTCTAGTGTGTACTCTCCCTCGCCCCCTGTGCCATTTTTTCTCTCTCTCCCCTCTCATCTGCCACCTGTTTCTAATCAGCCATCTGTTTCATTATCAAGCTTCCAGCATATGGTGTACTCCTCATGCTCAGTCACTCCTTGCTGGTTCCTCCCATTAAATCCTGTTTCTTCCCCGGTTCATCCTGCTGGCTTTTTGTTCCCGGTTCCTGTACGGGTTTTTGTTTCAGCTCTGGCTCCCTGTGATTTTATTAAAACCTCAAAATCAACTTGATGCCTTTGCCTGCTGCATTTGGGTTCATCAACCTTTCTACGCATCATAGCACTCCATGAAGCTTAAAATGTGGCTCATGTTCGTTTGATTAAGATTGACTGTTCTTTTTTTTTTGTAATTTGTGTATAGTAAAACTATAGATCTATAGATCAATAGAAAGATTGATATGAAAATATCACCAGTGTTTATATTTGTGTGACAATAAGAGGGGAAAAGGCACTTGTTTTTTCCCCCTCTTAAAACACTAGCAGGCATCAAGCACTGCACATCCTGGAGGAAGGGTTAATGGAGAGTCATGTTCCTGGAGGCAGAGTTTCAGAAAGATTCTTAAAGAGGCAGAGGTCCAATTTCAAGGCATTAAATTATAAAGTGAAATTTCTCTTACAAGATATTTGATATACGTAGCATTTTTATGACAACTGAAGCTATTTAGACAAACATAGCTATTTGATGATGCTATAATATGCTACTATATGCCTACATTTTACATAATACTGTCACTTTAGGTTACTGAAATACAATAAACTATCAATAAATTCCAAGTTATTACACATGACTGCATAGAAATAGATGGAATGCAAAGGTAGGATTTTTATGAAATTAGTGATTCTGTTTGACTAAATTAGAATTACAAAGATCTGATTTATTTGCTATAAAATACATAAGAACAGAAAACATAACTTGAGTTGTTGTCTACATACTCCCATACTGTCTGTTTCACTGCAGCTCATCTGCTTTTCAGAATCATAATTAAAAACAAACCATGCAGGAATCTGAAAACAAAGAAACTCAAAATATTTAGTTAGGATTTTCTGTCTTGAAAGCTGCTGCACATAAAACAAGCAACGTAGGGTTTGATTGTCTAGTTTTAAAGCTTTTACTTAACAACATTGAGTTTTTATACGGAGGACAGACAGCTGTTCTTGAATAAAGGTGACATTTAGCAGCTTTTAGTGAAATTCTGCATTTATGACATGAATTTTGACCTGGATTTTGACTTTGATTGACACATCTGTAATTTGTGAGGACAAATTAGCAGTTTGACGATTGACTTTGACAAGACAATAGCACAGCATTTTTATTTGAGCTGTTGAAGCAATGAGGCAGAGCACTGACGTTTTAATGGTTTGGCTTTTTTTTTTTATAATTTGCTTTTTTTTCTTCTTCTTTTCCCTGCTAGTCCATAGAGCAGTTTATTATAATCTACAACAACTTGTAGCAGTTTTTTACAACAGAAATACATCTTATTATTAATTTTCTGTAGCTTTTTTAAAATTACACTACTCAGTCGCAAGATATGGGTTCATTTATTTAATTATTGTAAGTGTGGGGCCAGTGTTGTGTTTTGTTGTTGTAGTTTACTTTCTGAGCTCTGCTTTAGAAAAAATGTAAGATTTTCTCTCAATTTTTTCCACCAAAAGGTCAGATGTTTGATGATAGACCAAACTTTGATCCTAGAAGTTTCAGTATTGGTATCAGAATCGCTATCAGTACTGGTATTGGCAGTGGCATTTCTTATTGATCTTGGTGATTCTGTTCCAATAGTTACTTGATAATACAAAATTTGAATCATTGCACACCTCTAATAAATGGATGTGTTGTGTATATACATAATAGGTAATAGAAAAAGGTTCGTTTTTAGTTGTTTTGCTTAAGTTAAATCTAGATAGACTTTATGTGCAGATCTATTCAATAAATGAGAATTTTTTTTTTTAAATCTACTTATTTCAAGAACTTTACCACTAAGTGAAACACATTGTATGGATAAATAACACACAGATGTATGTTTGAAAGACTTTATTTCTGTTAATTGTGATGATTTTTTTGCTTCCAGATAATAAAGATGTGACATTTAAAATTAGAACTTTTATGTCAGACCAACAAAAAACTATGAGAATTTTTTAAAAACAGAAATGTGGCCTGTTATTTTCAAAAGATGCCTTTAATTTGACAAACAAGACTCATTGGGACATATATTCTAATTTATTGAACATGACTGTAGATGCTGCATAACAAATGAATTATGTAAATAAAGTTTTGCAAAGTGTCGACTGGATAGTTGTGACTAGTTTTACTTTTGTGTTTGAATATTATTCCTATTTTAATTTTCTATATTTGTTTCTATGTTAACATTTATTATGTAGGTGTTCAAAATAAAAACATTGTCATCATCAATCTGAGTATGCTATTTTTGATAACCCTACAGCATTATTTCTCATACAGTGTAATCTGTATTTATAGTTTTCTTATATTTACCTCAGTTTGAATCTTCTTCCATTTACCTTTAATCTGATGCTGGTATTTCTCCACTGTGGGAAAGAAAAAAAATACTTTTATTCTATTTTTTTCTCCATTTTGTCACCAGACGTAAACTAAAGGAGAACAAAAAGATGTATGAGTTTGCAGTGCATCTATAAAAACGAGCTTATAGTTAAAAATGTCTCCAGTATTCCCACCACAAAGGTGATAAAGGATAACCTCTCTCCGTTTGTCTCTCACATCCTGCCATGGCTTCTATATTGACTGATATTTTTTTTTTCTTTTTTCCTCAGAGCCCTCAGGGTTGAGTGATGGCGCCTGCTGCGTCTCTCATCGACCTGACAGCATTTCAAGGTTTCTCCACAAATACTCCAATGTTCGCTCCAGTGGTCTCCAAAGCGTCCAACCGGATGGCCAGAGCCCTGCTGCTTGACGTACAGTCGCAATATTGTCTTCAGGAGAGATGGATGTGACCGGATCGATATGGATTACGAGCCCAGTGGATAACGATGTCCAGTCTGAATGGGAAAAAAAGACACGTGACATCTGGAGTACAACAGAGGCGTTAGCTGCATTTCCACTCTGCATCGTCTTAACATCCGAGGCGAATGATGAATTCCCACCAGTAGGATTGGCCTACTAAAGTTTTGGTCACTCCAAGAGAAATCAGTTTCATCAAATTCTGCTGTTGCTCACTAGAGAATGAGCATGTTGGACGAAAATGTTAAATATTAAACAGTAAATGGCTTTGTACTTGTACGGCACTTTATCAAGTCCAGAGGACTTCAAAACTCTGAACTCCAGAGCTTCACACACACATTCACACACACATTCACACACATTACTTAGTGTTACTTGTGGCTTTTAAAAGTTTCCATTCTGGGTTCTTACAATGAAACAAGAAATGTACTCAAAAAGACCAAATGTTTCCAAGCTCTCAGTAGCAGCTATGTTTTCCCTGTGTGTTTCTGCAGAGTTAGTCTGTTTTATTTATTGTAATATATTTCACACATTTGCTGCTTTCAGCTTCATGACTGAGATGAAGCTGTCTGAAAAGCAGAAATTCTGAAAACAAAGCTGGATACGTGTAAAAACTGTAGAACTGTATATTACTCTCACTCCAAACTGGCTCTTCCTCCACATTTGAGGTGTGTACCTCTTTAAATGACAAATATGGGTTAAAAAAAGTATTTACTTCAAAACTACTTGAAACGATTTGTTGTCTTCCAAAACTCGCTTAGTGGGAAAATAGATTTAGAATGTGAACTTGGATCTGATTGTATAGAGACAGATAGAACCTATCACTATGTTTACATGAAACTCTTTTGATTATACTTTGTTGCTGTCAGAAACAACAGAGAACTGGATGTGTGGTGTGTTGTGGACGTTAAACTTCCTTTGTTTTGCATTAAGCTTTTACTCCTCCTACGGTTTGCTGCCCAGTGGACTTTGAAAGGCACTGCAAAAAAAAAAAAAAAATCCCCAAGTAAGCTCGTTATCCGAATGCAGCTACATGCAAGGTCTGAGATCATGCAGTTTTTATGGAGCCGCGTCCTTTGATTTTTCAGAAATCAAAGCTTTGCAGACATCAGAGGAGGGAAGGATACGGAGAAAGACAAAGACAAAAGAAAGAATAAAAAGTGATAGTACAGAGAGGGAGCAAGAAAGTCAGGCAGATATTAAATAATTCTCTTTTGGTTTTTGCTGCGGTAAAATCATTTGATCAGTAGAACATGTCCCTTTTTTTTCCTGTGGGAACACTTCTGCTCACTACAAATATGCCCCAATACTACTTAAAGGCTGTGAGTGTGAGAGCAAAAGAACAGAACACAAATATAAAACAATATTTGCTTTCTACATGCTCAACGGAGCCTGGGAGGTTGATGTCTGACTGCACAAGTCGGAAAATGTTTGTCCGTTTTGTCAGTTCTTTGGATCCACCCGACTGAGATTAGAGTGTTGGACCTTTTTCATTTATCTGTTGCTAAACACACCGGCTCTTCCAGAACCAATTTAAGTGCAGGGCATTAGATAAAGCCCCGTTTCATGCATCAGATAAAAACCCTGTAGTAATTAAAGTGTGTTTGTCTTGTAATAGCCCTCCTTTTATAATGTCATTGTCTTGGTTCAGTTTCCATTAAAAAAAAAAAAAACAGAAACACATGGCAGTGTGAATCTCTGCTCCCTCGGTGACGTCATTTTGACTCTTTAGCAGGTTGTCGGTTGAGACATAGAAGATATGGACACTCAGAAATGTGATTATTTGCCCATTTAGTTATTTCCAGCAAAGTTTCTTCAAAAGACTGTTGAGAAAATAAATTTAAAATAAGCTAGTTTTAAAACTTAACATATCTTGATTCAAATGGCCTAATTGTGGTTTTGAAATCAGTAACTTATTCTGGCCTATTGACCGTTATTTTACTTGTGGTTACAGCAGATGGTTTGCTAGGATCGTTTGAACTGCCTTTTGTCTGTGGGAAAACAATACAGTGGAAGTTGTAGCTTTTCACACTCATCTGTGAAAGGCTGTAAACACGGCAGGGGTTTTAGGCTTCAGATAGAGGGTCAGAGATAGCTCCTGGTTGGATGAGCAAAGATATGCCTTATTTGAATAAATTAAATACAAGAGGATACAACTTTCTACACAGAAGTAACAAATCAGATTTTGCGCTTGCAACTTCTCCAAAGACGTCTTTGCACGTCTTTGCTTTTCTTTCTTTTCCATTTATGTCAGGTAAATGAATGTATGTCTCCGTTGTTCTGCAGTTTCTGGTGTAAGTTTATTCATTGTCTTATATTGGATTAAACTCTGTAATTCTGTGATGTCAACACACATTGTTGTTTTCCTTGTGGCCACACGTGGCCCGCCGAGAGGACCTGGGATCCAGAGGAAGAGAGAGCCAAACGTTTTTCCAAAGTTAACCTATTTTAGAAATTCTTCCTTAACAAGACCTTCATCGTGATATGCAACAGTGCTAAAATAATCTCTTGTCCCTCAGAGGATATCTGAAAATACAATATTTATGAACCACAAGATATTTAATGAATTGTTGGTTACTGATTTAAAGCCCTTCTCTTAATTTTTTGACTCTTTATCATGGTGATAAGCTCCAAATCTTTGAGGTTGGATGGTTTCATTGTTGTCATTCTAAGCCATAGCTCCCTACAAAGATGTTCAGTCAGATTTAGGTCCGGACTTTGACTGGGCCACTGCAGTAAAAGGTTACTTTAAATCTAGATCTACTTGATCAGTGGTTATATTTTAGACTGTATGTAAAAGTATTGCTTTGTGTAAATTACCTTCTTGTACTAACTTAATGTTAGAAGTATGATGGTATGTCAGGGACATGGTAGACAGAAAAAAATAGAATAGTAAATTTCTGCCAAAAAACTCAACCATTTTGGCATTATTCTCAGAAACTTCTAGGAAAAACATGGAAATGTCTGAGCTTGAAATGTCCAAAATTTTCTAGAAAAAAAATCAGGCATTTTCTCAGGAATTATTCTAGAAAAAACATGGGCATTTCTGAGATTCAAAAATCAAACAGTAAACATTGTTGTGGAACCACTCAGGTGGCCAAAACCTCCCATTTCCTGGTAAACAAACCTTCAGGAGTCTCGACTCACTCGGTGTTCCCTTTATCTCCTGACCCCTGAAGAGAGGATCTAACATCTTATCTGTCCTGATCCTCAGCTGCAGCTCTACTGGGTGTGTTTGTGGTTTTTTGGGGTGGAGATGTTCCTGGACACTTTCCCTCCTGCTCCTTTGAGAATGCACTGGGACCAGCCTGTCTGCTGTTTACCTTCTGTCCAGCTGTACAAGCCTGGAGGACATTCCCTCAGTTGTCTGGTGACTCCAGCTGGGACTGTACTTGAGAGGCACAGTGTCTTTGGACCCAGTTAGATGGGAGGGAAATTCTTCAGGGACAAAAAGAAGTGACTGGGCTTCTTCTTCACCGGGAAACATAAAGGCGAACACACATAGAGTAAGGAAAGTTCCTGGCTCCTTCTCCTCGGTGAGCCAGTGGGGTTTGCACCAGAAACAAAAAACATTCTTCAAACAGAATACAAACAAACTTACTTTAACACTTTATATGTGGCAAAGCAAAGCCTGGTTCTATGATGTAAATCTCGGTTATCTGATGTGTAGTTCACCAGCATAATATCCATAGGGGGCAGGAGCACACATGGGTGGTTGGATTACCACCTGAAGACACTTCAGGCAGTTTCCAGAGTGTCCAACAGTGAAGGTCACCAGACTGAGAACCTGGTATGTAGTTAGTGACACTGAGAAGTTGCTGTTACCACGACATAGCATGTCCCCATGGTAACCTTGCTATGATCATGGGCCATGTTAAAAAGATGGAGCTGTCATAGTGCTGGGTTAACCTAACTAATATCCTCTCTTAATTTGACTGACTTGAAGCTAAAGAGTGTGTGCTTGGTGAGCTTCCATACACACTGTCATGCAAATTTTGAGTGAACTTTTAAAATGTCGCAAAAGACAAAATGTGAATTGGGTTTTTATCTACTCATTTGGAGCAAGTCAAGCAGGCTAATGCAAAGCATGATTTCATCAGATGCTCTTGGAGGAGATGTGGTAGCCTCCTTGGAAGGTTAAAAAAGCAGCATTGTGGGTAATGGCTTTCATGACAATTTTCTCAAACCTAAAGTGGAGCGCATCGATTGCCTACGTTTCTCATGATAGATTCCTTCAATTCCCACATTCTGATTGGATGCCAGCAAGTTTGATGAGCTAGTTGGGCTCGTCAAACTTTTTGTTTTGTCTCCACCAGAGCGGACACCGGATAGGTGCTAGTGTGACACAAAGAGTTGACACAAACTTTCGACCTTATTAGCTAGGTGTCTTAAAGAAAACAGTTTAATGCTAACACTGTTTCCCGCCAAGTAGCTTACTGTGCGACACAAGTGTTTGGTTGTAGAAACATACCTTTGCGTCAAAGTGTCTGATGGATGAGTTTGCCTCAAGGAATGAAGTACTCCTTAGTATGAGGGAGCCTTTACTATAGGGCTTGTAGCTTTTCCAGGAAGATAAGATTAATGACTTTTTATCTTACATTCCTTTCAATCCCTGCACAATGTTTTGCTTTTTGTGTAACATGTAAATTCCGCCACAAATATGCTCAATCATAGTTTTCTCATGTTTTAATAAGACGAGACACAAATACTTTTCACATATGGCAAGGTTGTTTTTGATGACTTATTAGAGTATTAGAGGACTTATGTCTCAGCAAGATCTAGAGAAACTCATCCATGCATTTATCTTTAGCTGCATTGATTAGCGTCTTCACAGGTGTGTCCAATAAATCAATCAAACATCTGCAGCTCATCCAGAACGCTGATGCTTGCATTCTCACTAAAACCAGGAGGATGGAGCACATAACACCAGTTTTAAAGTCCCTACACTGGCTCCCTGTAGCTCAAAGAATAGACTTTAAAATACTGTTAGTTTATAAATCACTAAACAGCTTAACACTACAAAACATTAAAGATCTGTTATTGCTGTACCAACCGTCTAGACCCCTCAGATCTTCTGGTTCTGGTCTGTTCTGCATCCCCAGAACCAGAACCAAACGAGGAGAAGCAGCATTCAGCTTCCATGCACCATAAATTTGGAACAAATTTCTAGAAATCTGTAAAACAGCTGAAACACTGGGTGCCTTTAAATCTCGACTTAAAACCCACCTGTTCAGAGTTGCTTATGGCTAAATTAGGGTTTCAACTTTTTTTTTTCAATGTTACATGACTTTGTTTTTAATGATGTAAAGCACTTTGAAATGCCTTGCTGCTGAAATGTGCTATACAAATAAAATTTGATTGATTGATGGTCATCATTTAAAAACAGAAGAAATCTGTAAGGAAATTCTTTTTTTTTTGTACAGTGTAATAAAACATTCAGCAACACACAATACAGTTTCTTTATTTATTGTGAAGCTGACATAGAAGCCTGGATTACAAAAGCAGGTCACTGCCTGAGAAAGTCCAGAAAACGGTGGCTCTATCATTCAGTGGCAGAGAGCGAGACAGCTGAAGAGGAGGTGAGCACTGGGCCTTGGAAAGCTGCTGTCCTCAAAGACCAAGAGGCAGGCGGAGAAAATGGAGGGAGAGGAAGAACAAGAGAGGGGAGAAAAAGGAAAGGCTTGCCTTAATCGAGCCGTAGAAAAAGCTTTGTGAGTGGCTGCTGGCTGTCTCAAAAAAAAAAAAAAAAAAAAGTCATCTTGAGTTGAAAAGGAGCTGCAGCTGAATGGACTTGAGGTCCACTTCAGCTTGACGAATTATTGAGGGAGCGTCGCCGAGCCAGCGAGAGAGGAGAGCGACAAACAGAAGGAGAAAATATCGAAAAAGAGCGATGAGGAAAAAATCAAGTTTAGAAATTGGAAACTGCAACATAAATAACGGCGAAGACAACAAGGTGCTTCGAGGGCAGCCGCCCTTGGCTTGTTACCGGAACAAGATTAAATGGTAAATTCCTAAACATAAAGGCGTGGCTGGGGTTTGCACTTTGAATATGAATGTTCCTGCTACAAGTCGGTGGCCTTTCAGAATTACAAAGGCCTTGAAAATACGACATAAGCAACAAAGTGGAGCACTAATGTTGCTCAAAATGGAACATTCTCATGTACTCGCAGCGCAAACATGCACGAAAACGAGCATGGCCTCAACATAAAGTATAGAGATAGTTTTATGTTAAGTTAAAATAACTTTTTTTAAAGTCAGACAGTGTACAGTGAAATGTAAAAACATTAGTGTGCATTGAAATTCCTCCTTTTGGTTTTTAAAATAGGGACCTTCAATGACACGATGGCAAGAACATCCAGTTCTGGACAGGTAGGGACACTTAGAAAGAGAAACCAAAAGAATAAAGAAATTATAAGAGCTTTTGCTGAAGACATGATGCTTTAAGTGAGAGACTAAAGGTGTCAGACCTGGTGGAAATTGCTTCATCACCCAGTAATGATGGGAAATGTTTGCAGCAGCTTCATTTCTTCCACCTCCCTTTTCTTTGCTTTCTCAGTTTTCTTGGCTGCGGATGAAATGTCGAGAGGGAGCATTCCAAGCCGCACAAAGATCCATTCACATTTAAATATTTTGCCCCCTTCGTTTTTTTTTTTGTTTTGTTTTGTTNTATTTTATCGTTTTTATTGACGCTCACCACCAGTAATCTTCACTCATCACCTGCTGTACCGCTTAATCATCATGTGTTTCACCTGATTTGACACTCATTGATTTTTCACTGCTCAGCATTGGATTCTCTGTTTTTATGCCCTGATTCACATCTAGTTTGTCACTCCGTTCTATGTCCCGGTTCTCCTGTTTCTGAGTTTTGCACAACGTGCGCATTGTTTCTTTTGGGGGATGGAGGGTTAACCCCCCTCCGGTGCAGAGTGGTTGGGAAGCGTCTCGATGGAAAAAAGCAGATTCACGTAAGCTTTTTAAAACAACTGAAAAAATCCTGATATATTCTGATGATTGAAATGCAAAAGTGCTGTGATATATGTACATTTGTACAAAAATCCTCAATAAAACAAAATATTTGAAAATCAGACACCAGAGTGAATCACAGCAATGTCACCAGTCGGTTTGATGCTGTAATGCGGTGAAGCTACCAGTAACAGGAGCGCGAAGCTGCACCAAGAAGCTAACAAACACTGAAGAGAAGAAGAGCTGCCATTGATACAGTTGCAGCCAAGCATGACTTAATGTTAAACAATACAGTTTTACCAAGTTGCTCAAAGTCTAAACTGGTATTGATGTGTATTTAAGGTGTAAAGTTTACCTTCGACCAAACGCCCCCCAAAGGAATCCCAGCGCCCCCGTTTTGTAAAAATTTCCACCAGTGCCCTCTGCCGTCCTCTGAATGCCCACCCGGGGGGTGGTACCGCCTCCGTTGAGAAACGCTGTGATGGAGCATGTTGTGGTCCTTGGTGAATTAACTCTGCTGTGTGGTCTTCAGGGAAAAAAAAAACTTGTTTGGAGGCAGAAGCTTTTTAACTCCCACTGGTCGAAATATTGTATAGTTAGGCTAATATACGGCTCACAAGTGTGGCTGGTCCACAGGTCCGTGCTTGTTGAGAAGAAGGTCACATTTGTTAGCTGTTTTGCTATATTTTTTTCTTACTGAAATGTACAACTCTGTCAGTGTTTTATCAGCAAAGAAATTGCGACCTGGCAAGTCGTATTTTGCATCAAGAATCTTGATAAGATTTTTGAATCCAAACTTTTCCACAACACTAACTGGAGCTATATCTTTGGTGATATATTTTGTAACTGCATCTCTTATTTCCCTCCACTTTTTAGTTTTTCTGTCATACCGGCTTTAGGAAACGGAGAAGCTAATGTCATCGGCTTCACAGCTGAGTCAGTCGACGTTATCTTTGGTGTGTGGAGAGACGTTGGCATATGGAGTTTCCAACATTCTTCATTTTGCAGTAGATGCATTTTCAGGTGGTGAAATAAATTTGTCGTACTACTACATTTTGTGGTAATGGTTTTCTGACACGTTTTGCAAATTACCATATTTTGTTCCACATCCTCCTTAGAAAATCCAAACCATCGTCAAATTACTGAACCAGTGCTGTTTCTCTTTGGAACTAGGTCATCTGACTCTAATTCTTTCTCATTTAGCCGCTCATTTGAAACTCCCGCTGCCGCCATATCTACTCCGACCTCCAAGTCTATATGCAGGGTGGGGGATTAGTGACACATTCATGGTGTGTTGGATAAACAACACTCACAGTGAATTAGATGACAATATATACTTGGTGGTTGCGATATAAGCATTTTAACTATCGTGCAGTGAAACTATTGCGATACATTGAGTATACTCGATATATCCCTCAGCCCTACCCACAACCTTTCATTTTCAACTCCTCTTTTTGTTTTCAAGCCTTATTTGGGGGATTCAGACGTCGTACATTACCATACATGATAATTTAATCTGCTTATGCAAGTGTTTTAATATGAATAGCTCTCTCACACACTTATTTATTTTTTCAGGTCATAGTCCCAACCAACTAAACATCACTTAAGCTGTCCAAAGTTTCCTGTACTTTTCCTGTACTTGTTTCTCTTTTAAACGGTACAAGGATCAACTAATAAGACCTGAGGGAACCAGCTGAGCTCCATGTTGATAAGTCTGTGGGTCGGACACATTCTCACCTCCATGCACACATCTGTCATTCCCTTTTCTTTCTGTTTCATTTAGTTGCACACAGGGACATATTTTTCCAGCCCCCTCGGAACAGTGACAGGTGTGCATGCGTCTGTAAGACAGACTGCAGGTATTGCGCTTCGTTGCATTATTGATTGACTGATTCCCTCGGGACGTTCGATACAGACTGACCAAGCTGACTTTTTAACTTCTCTCACAATTCAGCACTGAGGCACCATTTTGCCTCAGGACTCACATATTAAGTGGTTCAAGACCTGAGTAGGATCTTACTGAAAGACTCCATATGTTGTTAGGTAAAGAATTAGCTTTTAAAACTCAGTGTATTTAATGTTATCAGACTTATTAGTTAAGATCTGCACCTCAACATAAAAGGTTGATATAAATGTAGTGTAGTAGTATCTCATACACAGCATTTGTGTCATTTGGCGGAAAACACTTTTTCCTACAAAATACTTTGATCAGTTTAGGTTTCATTAGTTCTTTTATTGATGCAGTAGCAGTCATTTCAACAATTAAATAGACCAAATTTATTAGGAGTAATTTAATGTTTTTTGGAAGCTCTCAAATATTTATAATATTATATATAATTTCTAAGTAGTAGCTGTAATAATAATAAAAAAAGTAATCCATGTTCCACATGACAGTAAAGAAGAAATCCATTTGTAAAAACAAAAAGAAAAACCCCATTAAGATACAACAGTAAAATATACACCAAATTTTATTAGGTGTAAATAATAATATTTTATTATTTTATCATAATAAAATAATATTATTTTATATATAGATAAATCAAACTGATCTATATATTATTTTATATATAGATAAATCAAATTCTCTATATATACAGATGTCTTTAGTCAGAGGAGAATCAGACCGCTGGAAGACCTTTACAGTTTCTAACTGCTGATCCTCAGCACTGAAGAAGAAGAGCACTTAGAGGCTGACGTGGTTTCAGGTCAGTGGGGCCGGCTGCTGGACTCCACGCCGGGCTGCTGCTGCTTCATAAACCTGTATCCATTGATCTCCCGTCAGGTCATTTGGTCAGGCCGCCATTCAGGATGTCCTGGATGTGCTGGACAATCAGGTTAATGGCAATGGCGTTATCAACTCCTCTAGGAATTATCACGTCAGCGTACTTCTTGATTGGCAGGCGGAACTCTTCAAACACAGGTTTCACAAAGTTGATGTATTGGGCTAGAATGCTCTCCAGCAATGACTACCTCATTCACCAATGAAGTAGTCATTGGTGAATGACTACCTCATTCACCAACTTTACGTTGGTTTGTTTGTTCTTCACTGGAAGCTAAACTTTCTCTCCGTCAGTTTTTACAGACTCCACTTTTCTCCAGGTTGATTTTAGAAAGTCGTTCTAATGTCCAGCAACACTTCACCTATAAAATCTATACCTTTTAATTTGAAAAAAAAAAAAATGCCTAACAACAAAATATCTGTAGAAAATTCAGCTCTGAGGATCTTAGTTAAGATCCTTAGCTAGCATCTTAGCTGAGATGCTAGCTAGCGTTAGCTAGCATCCTTACATGTTTTCTTTCCAACCTATTCATCTCTACAAAACTTACAGAAGTTTTTATCCTGCTTTAAGAAAAAGGACTAAATGTTGTAACTATTATTATACTATATGAATACAGTTAAGCTCACAATTATTCATACACCTGGCAAAGTTACAAAAACATATTCTCATTCAATTAAGTTTTTAAGGTTTTTTTTTTTGAGAATTTAAAAGATGGAAATTTCCCAGAAGGTATTTAAATACTGTAAAATGAGTATAAATTTTTAAAACATACCTCTTATTTAAAAAATATAGGTCAAATATTAGAAAAAATAGTAATATTATTATTGGCATTACAACAAATGTCAAACAATTGGTATTATTAATGACTAGCATTTTGCATGTTTCTACTGATATTTGAAAGATTTATCTTTGGTGATTAGCTCCAACTCTTTGGGATTGGAAGGTCTTATACCATCACCCTAATTTCTAGCTCTCTTGAGAGACTGGATTCAGATTCAAGTCAGGACTCCCAGTCAGATGAAACGTGCTATTAAAATAAGATGAATACAATAAAACAAACTGTTAGAAATATGAATAATTTAAACTGTAGCTGCATGTCGCCTCTCACACGACTGTTGCTATGTTTCCCTCTAAATATAATTCATGGACCAGTTCTGGTTTGAGTGATTGTTTGGTCCAGATTCAATCTGGAGTGTGAACTCTGAAAAACTAATGGAGAAAGTTACTCTGAGCGCTTCACTATCGGAGCAGATTTATTCCTAAAAGATATGGTTATAAAATATATATTTATAGTTTATGCATTTAAAGCATGAACTGATAAATCACCGCTGGCGCTTCTGCGCGTTGCCTCGCGCGCTGTAGCAGCTGGATGTCTAAAGTTTACCTCAGCGCGGATCGCGCGCCTCCTTTCACTTGAACTGGACACAGGCTGACCTGCATGGATATTTACATCAACCCCCAATGAGGAATTATGATCAGTTATGAGAAGTTATTGATTACGGTAAGAGTTTAAACCCACCGCGTTAGCTCTGGTTGCGCAGCTCTACTTGAACCGCAGGAATAACTTGTTGTCGCGCTTTCAGAAGTGCTTTGAGTGAGCGGTGAGAATTTGTGAACAAACCATTATGCGGCGTTTACATCTCAACACGCTGCCCAGCGTTTGGCCCCGTCTTTCTTCCCTGTAAAGTTTATGTATGTGTTCCCGGTTGGCCGGTGCGTTAGTGGTTAACGAACCAGCTCTAATCACTCATCGTGCAGGTTTAACCTGGTGAGGAGCTTTCGCGCTCTCCTCGCAGTCACGCATCACGCTGATTTTATATTATTTTATTATTATTACTAGTATTATTTTTCGGGTTACACTAAGCACCAAACCGTATAAAATGCTTTGTCCACATATAGTCAGACAGAGTTAATGTGCGCGGCCACCGGACATCTGAAAAACTCGTCCAGAAACTCGACCAACCAAAATAGTTTATGTGTCCCCTTGTTAAAAACTCAACAGACACGAAATGGAAGAGCTACTAAAGTCACATTAGCAGCATTGAATTAAATCTCCTGTTTGTTGCTCATCTCTGCGCAGTGCAGCGGGTTTAACTCATAATGCAGGGTCGGTCCAAGGCTGTATGAGGCCTGGAGCAGAATTTGATTTAGGGGCCCCTTTTGTTGCTAAAAACATTAGCACCTCTAACAGCTTCTGTGTTAGATTTAGTGAAATCTAGGACAGGGGGAGTAGTTTAACTGGCAAACCTAAAAAGCAATAAATTATAACTGCAGTTTACTAATTTGTATTTGTGAACAAACGGAGCTGAAACTCAAAGATTAAACTCACAGCATCAGATTGTAGCTATGGGAACAAAACTATCTATGAATATTGTTCTTTGAACTTTTACAAAGTAAACTTGCCAGCTCCTTAAAATCTTACATATAAATGTTAAACAATTTAAAATCTTTTAATTTATGTATGCCTAAACAATTGAATCAAATTTAACAGCATTGATAATCTCAATAAACAAATGTTACATTTATGTATCTGTGGTCTGTTTTAAAATATAAGCATTTATGGGGCCCCTGAAGCCCTGGGGGCCTGATGGAGCTGCTGACTTAGTTTGGATTTAACAGAAGTGGAAATAATTGATATTCATTTTAAATGTATTTTTTGATTTGTTGTTTTTAATATTAGTTCTGGGGTTATATAGCAGTTCACTGACAATGTTTTCCCATAGCATATGATTACCCAGTAATATTTTTACTTTTTCTGTCTACTTAATGTCTTTTAATACAAAAACACGGTGGACCACCGGGCTTAGCAAGTTTTCTGGGGGAAACCCTGCTAATGATATAAAAATAATGAAATATTCAGCTAGCATGGAGCCGACTTTTTATCTTCAGATCCATGGCAGATTTAGATCTCCTTCACTGAGTTTGCTCTCTACCATGTTGCTATATATCCAGTGTTAACTACTGATGGAGCAGGACGGTGTGCTAAAATTATTGTGAAACAACATATTTTTAACAACCAGGTTGTTTTAAAATCATTAAGCAGCTGAATGTAAAGCCTCTGAGTAAGGCGGTAAGTGAGAATTCTCCTCAGTGTCGCACTAATTAGTCTGAGGAGCATGAAACATAAAGATTGAGTCTGTTCTAACCGCTCAGGTAGGAACATACGAGCATGAAGCCTCTGTGGCTGCATCACACAACCTTCACACAGATCTATAACCACCACCTTAATTGCTTTGTATGAATACGTTGCTGTGCTGTTCAGGTGCTGATACATTTTGCTTTTCATTGTGCTCACATCAGCTTTTAACGTAAGGCCGGGGTAAGTCTGTGTTTATTCAATGAAAGAAAAAAAAAAAAAAATGGCACAGCTAAATTTGCTGATGTTTGAAAAAATAAGCTCTGTAATTAACTTTTCCTCCTCCACATGCTGCTCAGTCTGCTGTGCAGCACACAGCACTGAGCAGTTCCACCACAGTGCTGATGATGTCTTTATCTGATATTAGATTTATTTTATCTAGAAGATTTAAAGGGATCCTAGATAAGTTGTAGCAATAGAAATTATTTGGGAAATATTTATTTTAGATGTAAAAACAATGCAGTAATAATACTGTAGGTTTTTTAATTCTTATAAATTTTAATAAAATATTGTCACACGAACATTGCTATGTTGTTCAGGCTGCAATGCATTCTGGGTAAATGACATCTAATGGTCCAACCGCCTTACTCTGTTCAGCCAAAACAGTGATGTTATTAAGCCTTTGCAATCTGAACCGGAGTGCAATGAAATTGATCCGAATGTAGAAATAACACAGAGTAACAAAGGTGAGGAGGACCAAACAGACAAAGAGGACAGAGTTGGCTGTAGCAGCTGGTATTTGCTGCTGCTGCCTTCAGCTTCATAAATGAAAGAATGAATGACACTTACCTCTGCTTGGACTGTTTGATCCAGTAAGTACTTATAGCTCTTTGTCCGGTTCGGCAACAGCTGTGGGGGCTCTGAACTTTGCCCTGTGTCCATAGTACTAGTAGCTTAACATTCAGTGTTCTAGCTCCATTAGCAATTCCAGTAGTAATAGCTCCGTTAGCGCTGCTCGTCTTTGATGTTTCTTCCAGCGTCTGTAGTGCTCTGTCCGGTTGGAGCCCATACAGTTGTGCTGTATAGTTTCCAATGTCCTGGTAACAGCTGCTTAAGGTCCCACCTTGGTCCGGTCGGATAGGTGGTTTCAGTACTGGACGCAGTCAAGGTCCTGTTAGCATTTCAATGAGCTTCCAGCTCAGTCTGTCTCAGGCAGAACAGCATTTATTCTTAGCTTGTTAAGGTAACAACCACTTGTTAGAGCCTTCCTTAATTTTACTGGTTTAAATGACTTAAAGTCTTCTGGAGAGAAATGTCAGAAATGAAGTAATTGTGAGTTTTCCAGTCTGGAAAACAACTTCCGGAGTGGAAAATTGAAAGCACCCGTCTTGTTTTCGTGTGGAAAATTATCCAGATTCAAATCACATTTTTTTTTTTAATTACAGTCAGCAGTGACACAGTGTGGCTTTATCTAAAGTTACATCAGTCAAACGCAATAAGGTTAAAGTTACTCTTCTGGGAAAAGTTAGCCTTCCTGTGTTTACTCTGTAGATTCTAGTACAGAATAAATTGTTATGCATCATGAATCCATCGGGTGATAAAATGCAGACCTCGATGGGTGAAGAATATAACAAAAGATGTACATTTCTGAAGTAATTGTGAGTTTTGGCGCATCACAAACAGCAAGTTTTTTAGTTAATAGGAAACATTACATCATATTTAGTCCAACTCTTAAATCACTTTAAAGGTTAAATATTTCCTCTGCATGTGCAAGAGTCAAATTTTCTCATAAAAACAAGACAAATTCTAAAAATGTAATTGAAATTCAGACTGTTGTCAATTAAATGCTGAGTTGTCAACTAAGTTGTTTCTTAAAGTGGGACACGGTAATTGATGTAATGCATCATGTCTCGTCTCAGACTGTATTCTGTGGCTAATTGTGACATAAAGGCTTCAGATGTAAACAGTCTTACTGAGCGTCTGCAGCAGGCAGCGTGTTATTGGTATGATTTAATTGTGGAGGCTCTGCTTTATCCAGCCTCATTAATTAGCACACATCAAGGTCTCATGATGCAAACTGCTGAGGGGCGGATCTGGATGCAGCACACACCAGAGGAAATGATGCTTCCAAAGCACAATAATCAGACCAATCAAGAGCCGCAATGAAGTCAGGGGGGGAAATTCTGTTATGATCTTTTCCTTACTGCTTTATTAACTAGCAGGCATGTCATTTCTGTGACTTACTATACAATAAGCAGCTCAGTTGATGTTTTACCTCATTTATCTGAAAGATTTTAACTGCAGTCTGACTTCTCATTGAATCAATCTGGTAAGCTCTGGCAAAGTTATCAACATGACTTTCACACCTGATGTCGGTAACAGCTGAGGTGATGCTCAACAAATAACAAATTCAAAAGAATTAGTTCAAAAATTAAGAGATGCAATAAAGGCAACCTCAGAATATTAATAACATAAAGAACATGCATGCATGCAGATATACATGACTCCTGGTCAGAACCAACCAATCAGAGCCGAGAGGAAGATCTTAGTGGAGTCAAATCAAGTCAGTGTACGTCAAACCCAAACCGAAAACAACCTGTCAGAGCCAGGGGGAGGAGCTTAGTGCTGTCAGTCAATCTCATGTACTTGCTGCTCAATGTGTTAATGGCAGAGAAACAACTTACCGTTAGAGGAAAACCGTCTGCTGTCATCGGTGGCCATGCTAACTAGCAATAGCATTTAGAACAGGCTCTGATATCAGGAAGTAACTGCAGCATAGCAGAAAACAATGGGGGGAGCGGAAGGGAGGAATGAGCAGTGCCACCTCGAGGTTGCTTGACAGCGCTAAGACCCGCCTCCGGGCTCTGACTAGTTGTTTCTAGGTAGCAGTGGGAAAAGGCAGAGGAGCTGGGTTTTATTCACAGATTATCTGACTCATAGCGTACTGTCACAACATAGTGACAGTTTTAACAAATATGTTAAAAATATAATTTTTTTAAATAAAAGATCTCATACTGTAGCTTTTAGTCTTTAGCTCTCTAAGTCTTTGAGATTGGAAGACCTCCAGGCCATCACCCTTACCTCCCTTTACCTCCACAGATTCTATGTCTGATTTGAGTTGCCACTCTGGCAGAACCATTCAGCAACAATGGATCTGTTTTGTTCTGTAAGATTCCACTTTGTATTGGTCCACTTAATGTAGGTCTATGTATCAGTATGCAGTCATGTCCATTAGAACATAAGAAAAGCCTGATTATCATCATCCACAGCAACAACCCTGGAGCTGCTCCTCAAAGTGGATGTGACAGATCATGAATCAGAAAGTCAAACTGTGTGTTCCCATCTGGAACTGCAAATTCTTCATTAGCGCTTTTAAATGCAGCCATTAAGACAGCCATATCTATGCAGGCACGTGCAGAGGAGGGCTGGCTCAAGAACATCAGAGGGCAGAGGCTCACACACACATGCACACCCAGAAACTCATTAATGCTAAATTATACTCGGCACATTCTGCCGTAATAGAACAAGATGGAGAAGTAAGTTCTTCCTCTCTGGCCACTGAATGATGAATGACAGAGGAATCTGAACAGAGTAGAATGATAAATGAGTCACAGAGCAGGTGAGGTAATGTTACAGAATATAAAGCATGTAAAGCAAACTGTCCAACATTAAGAATCAACTTTTAGCCATTAGAACTTTTTGATCCATCCATTGAAACTGTGAAATAGTGTTGGCTTAACTAGGACGAAAATAGATGGAATTTTTATTGTGATGTTTTCTCATGATTTCCTTCACAGCCTCTAAACTAGAAACGAGTTCATTGTGAATGTAAACCAGCTGGCCTCGCTACCAAAGCTCCTGTTCTCTTTACTTCACCACCCTCTGCTTCCAGTGTGTGGGGCTCCTTCCTCTGTACAGTCCTGTGGGTGGAACAATCCCCAGTAAATGAACACTTTTCCTCTCTTTCACTGATTGTTTGTTACAAATGTGCACAAATCTGTCTATATTCTCCTAACTTAAAAAANGAAAATATGGATTATTTGTTTAAAGTTACAGACACCCCAAGTCAAGAGTACAAGCCATTTAGGATCTCTCTAACAGCTTTGCACAATTAAAGACTTTGCTTCTGGCTTTTTCTTCTCTACAAACCAACTGATGCTCAGTCAGATTGGATACGGAGCATCGGGAAATATCAGTTTGGGCGTACATTAACATTTAATCCTAAATCCAGTTTAAATAATTGAGTTCATGAATCACTTAGCTACTAAATAAGGTATACATCTGTGGAATTTAATCTCAGTTTATGTCCAGCTGTTCAGCCAAGATCCGTTCTTTGAGTTCTGTTAAAAAAAAGTTAACGAACAACTAGCATCATGAAGACCAAGGAGCGGACCAGACGGGTCAGAGAGGAAGATCTGGAGAAGCTTAAAGCAGTCGGCCTCTAAAACTATATCCCAAGTTTGAACATCTCATAGAGCTCTGTTCAATCCCTCATCTGAGCAAGACATATAACAAGATTATTCAGAACAGCAGCCAGGTGGCTCCTGTGAATTCTGTAAAGAATTCGCTTTTCTATTTTTAATAAAGAATTTTCTTTCTATTTCTGAAGATTGTGGTTGTCACTTGATGAAATATGGAAAGCATCAGGGCTTCATAAGAAATAGTTTTTCTTATGAATCAAAACCATTTTCACTTGCAGCTGTCCCTGTCTCAGTTAAAATGTCTAAATTACCTGTAGAAATTACAGGTTGGTATATTCAAACAGGCGTTTGATGGGTTATTGTAAATTAGCTGTAAATTTGAATGTGCCTGTAATGCTGTGACTGTTGAGTGTTGGCTGGGCGAACTTCCAGACACCTTCACCCTCCGCAGTGATAAAGAATGTTTTCTGACACTAAAAGCCCACAAACTCCCCACAGTCAGGCTCCTGCTTTCTCCGTAATGCTCCTTAAGTAGATGGACGGTCGGAGGAAAACACCGAGTTATAGACCTTTGGCTGAATTTATATTCACCTACAATATTCAATAACCGGTGAATCAAGAACGAGCAAGTTGTTTTGGTTGAATCAGATTTTTAGGTCTGAAGGAAAGGCATTTGAGTATTAGAGGTTAAAGTGTTAAAATATATCCAACAAAAATAGTCTGTAGCACTATATGTCAGAATTTTCATAGTACCGTTCTCAGTAGCTGCGTTTCCATTCACTGTAAAATTGCACAAATTGAAATTATGAAAATAAATTGGTTTTAGTGGAAACACAGCAGTTTCCATAAAAAGCTATGTTTTTTGATGAAAAATGTTCGTGCTAGGATGAGGTAATTTTTTCAAACATATAGAAATAGATGTATTTCGCAAAATTGCAATGAAAACACCTTTTTTTTCACCCTCACACGAGCCACACGACCAACAGCTGGATGTTACTGCCGGTGAAAATGACGAAGATGAAAACAGGAAGTGGTGGGAGGATGATGGTTTGTTTTTGTTTTTTTCGTACAATGTGCATCTGGCTCTACCAGAACTCTCACAGCTTCACACAGTTCCAAATGTCAAATTATGTAATTTTACGGTTAATGTGTTGGGTGAATGGTGGTTAGGTAGTGGATGTAGTAGTTGGTTTTTGAGAAGATAAGAATGAACTTTAATATGAACACTTCACTAGTTATCAGACTCAGTGTGTTGGAGTCTATTAAGAATTAGATTAATGTATTTTTTGCTAAATTATTAATTTCCACAGATCTAAGGTTATGTGAATGGTAGATCTATTGTTGTATATTTATTTATGCATTTATTTATTTATTTATTTATTTATTTGTTTTGTTTAGACCCTCCTCCTTGTCAGTCAGCCTCCTGCAGTGATTAACAGGCAGAAGCAGCTGCTGGGATTGATTTGATTGTTTGGTGAAGGAGTGAGGAGTGAAAAGATTTTTGTACCACCAAATTAACGTTTATATTTGAAGTCAACTCGGAGATTATTTTTTGTTATTTTTATAAGTAAAAGAAACCCCTTTGAAACAAGAAAAGACTCCGCGAGTGTTTTTTATTGTTTTTGAGTGAGTCGAAAACCTCCTCCTGAAAGACTACTCTGGCATTTTTGTTTTTTGGACTTTTTGTGATGCAAGAGTGGCCATAACACGGTGATCAAGACTTCGATTTAATCAGGTCATGAATTTTACAACAGCAACCTGCTTCATTCTGACAGCCTAATGACCTTAGGCTGGTGGCAACCACTCACACTGGATTTTCCCAGACATGTAGAGTTACAATAATAATCCTGTGTAAACGTAAGTAACTACATTGGAACGTCTTTCCTATTCGGTGACTTCACAGTGATCATACCCCAGTCTCCTCTGGATGTTCCACATCATTATAAACAGGTGTTTTCCCAACTGCCATGCCACCCCACCTGAACCAGAAAGCAACACGTCTCCCTTTGAAATCAGGCTGTCAAAACTTTTGCATTTATCATTTATAACGAGCGGTAAGTAGAAACTTTTTGCTGGATGATGTTTCTGCCAAACAAGATAAAGCCTTTCATGTTCCTAGTTCTTGTTGTATAAAGAAAGGGAAAAGGGAAGTTAAAACGATCAGTGATAGTTCCATACACAAAGAAGATCACCACCCACACAAACCACTGAAACCCGCCATCAAAGGAAAGGAAGACATCACAGTGTTGACTGGTAATAAATGCCTTCTGTTTAACAGCTCTACTGCCCAATATAGACGTACAACTTCAATGGAAATCATATTATATAAACACCTCAGCCAAATAAAGCAAAGAAACTAAAGTATGGTCAAAGTCAATAGAAAGAAAGTGAACGAATTGATCTTTAAACCTGTTGAGCGTAATCATATCCAAGCAGTTATATTCCACGGCTTCTATTTGAATTGCTTCCTGACTTGCAGTGCTGCTCACTGTTTGCTGGCATTCAGAAATGTTTCTCAAGTATCCGTGTCTCTTCTAATACACCCTAATGTTTTATTTAATGTTAGTATGTGTGTGTAGAGTTGAACAGTGTACTGTGTCAAGTAGGTTTCATTAATTTGCGGTAATGTTTTCATAAATAATGCCCTATATGCAGTCAAAGTGATCAAGTCATTTTTAATTGAATTAATCAGAAAGTGGGTCGGTTTGCTGTCAATTGAATCCGCTACAAGCTTTCAAAATGTAAAACTGGGTCAAACTTCATCAATGTAGACAGAACATCTGCATGGCACATCATGAGTTTATGTAAGTTTGATGTCATTGCTGTTGTATTTGAGGGACAGCTGAGAGCATTCCAAAGCAGTGGGGTGTATGTTTACATCTGGTATCCCAGAATTACATCGTTCATGCCAAAATATGTTTTGCTATCCCTAAAACATTGATGGCAAGTTGGTTTACTTGAGGACCAAACTGCGTATGCTACGATATCAGAGAGGCCAAAGGGTGGGTCAACTGGGGTTATGATTTTATGTAGCTAAATTAAAGAAAATAGTTTTGTGTCCAAAAATAAAATGACTTATTTTATTTATGTATGTTTTAACCTGTCTCATCCGGCAAGTCAGCATTTAGTACACTGAAGTTTGTGACTGCAGTATGTAAAAAGTGAGGAAGTGTGCCTACTTTTCAGAAGGCTCTGTACCTGCAGAATTGAAGCGATTTCAGTTTTCTTCTGGATAAATCACGAGTCCTGCTTGTGTTGGTAACAAAGCACGCATTAAATCACGCCGATAAATCACGCCGGCGCCGCAGTGCTTGGCTTGAACGCGTCCAGTCATCCGGCTTCCCTAAGCAGCGTGGCGTCCACACATCCACACCCAAGAATGCAAACACTGTGAGTTACAGTGACAGGAAATGTCAGAACTTTTTAATGAATTCAATGGCCCTGACATGAACACAATGAAAGCCTCTCTGGCTGCAGAAGTCACTCTAGGATATTAATGATTATCTCCTTGATTAAGGGTGCAGATCAGTTTTTATTGAAGCTGTTATAAAGTAACTCCATTAGAGTGCAAAGTTATGACTCCATCAGTGAAATTGCTCTCATCATTAAAAGTTCATTTGGAAAAACCAATGCCTTGGCCTGTCCAGGCTGGAGTGCAGATTGGAAATTGATTCTGATGTTTCTCGTCATATCTTCAACGGACAGTGTTTGTGATGGACTGGTGACCTTAGAGCATCACCCCATCTCTGGGTGATGGCTGCTTGGACAGAAGCCAGCATTAGGTAAATGAAATGGATTGAAGGAGGAGTCCACTGTTCAATATAAAGCTGTGGAGACCCTCAGCCATGTCAGAGGCAACAGTTTGGACAGTATCATGTGTCTGTTGGGTTGAATGGTGGGCCATTCATAAGACATGCCATAGTTTATTTCTGTGGCGTTTATTAAAAATATTTCTATGGTATTTTGTTTGTACCTATCACATTTTTGCAACTTTTCCAGACTAAACATTAAAAGGATCAACACCTGTTTGAAACACCTTGATATTGTGGGTACTTTGTATAGTACCCACAATATCCAGCAACAACTACAAAATACTCACATAAAAGGTTCCTCTGTGGATGAAAATTCTTTCAGTAGATGCAATTAAGACTGAAATAATGTTCTGAGCAGTAAAATTATTGTTACAGTGGCAGTAATATGTATTTTCCAGACATATTGTGCTATTTTAAAGCATAATCATATAACTATGTTACCTTCAGTTGTTATAAAAATGCTATATATATCACGTATGACTTAAAAGACATCTGGCTTCCTAGTTTAACACCTTGAAATTGGGTCTCTGTCTCAAGTAGTTCCTCCTCTTTCTGAAGCTTCACCTTCAGGAAGTCATCACAACATGGCTCCTCTATTAAATATTTAACAATGTTTTTACCTGGGTTTGGGTTGCACTAAGAAGTAGCTCCTGTAATGAGCTCAGTATGGGTGCAGTTCCACCATATGTTTGCCAATTGCTGGCTAGTTTCAAGGAGCTGAGTTGGGGAGTGGCAGAGGAGGGCTGCTCTGTGAGGCAGAATCTTGAAAACTGCAGCTCTGAGGAGAAGCTTTATCGTCAAAGGCGGAGCTAGCTGCATTTCACACAGCTGAATGGTTGTCATGGAGATTAAAAGATTTGTCAGACATACATGAAAGAATCAAGGCAACAATGCAGGTGTGTTTTTGATGAGGGAATAACACTGCAATGTGATGAAAAACTCAGAAAGGTAGAGATTTCATATTATACTGCCACTGTAAGGAGTTTACAAAATGTATTTGTCTTTTTCCCCAACAGTCATTTTTTCTATTTTATTTGGATGCGTAATATTTCATATTACGCAGCATCATGACTCATTACTCCAGTCTCTTCCTGGCTCTAAACTTTATGCTCATGCTGTAATTTCATACTGATCTTTGCTGCCTCCTGCCAAGCAACCAAATGTCTCTGATACTTTAAATGAAATGGTGGCCACTGCAGGAAACTGGCTGTTTATTAGAAAAGAAAAGAAGAAAGTTTAAGTTTAAATTTAAGCATCCTGTCTGGACTACACCATTAGACCTGTCTGACCCTAAAGACATTTAAAATTGACATTTCCTGCGTTTCTCTGGTCCTTTAACTGACTCATGCTTTCAGACATTGTGGCTTCATTAAAAATAAGAAAAAAAAAAACTAAACATCCCCCACAGCTCCATTCTGACTAAATTATTATAATTTTTTTAAATGAATAAACTCAGGTTTAACTGTCTTTGAAATGTCACAAATAATTCAGTGAAACTAATCATAAGGGATGAAGCCTGGAAGATGACTCAAACAAGAAAAGAAAAAAAAAATGATTTTAGAGAATAAAAGCAGAGTCTTTCCTTCCAGGGCCAAGACCTTTTTACTGTTGAATCGAATAAAGAGCCTGATGGTAGCTTCCCTTCATATCAGATGGCTCTAATGCTTTGGATGGTAGTTTGATGCAGGACTGCCAGTCAAATCTGTAGTTGCCAGAGCACTTTTCTTAAAGATTTTACTGGTTCCCAATGAAAATCCTGGTTAATATCAGGGTTTTTTTATGAGAAATTTGCCTAGATTTGGTTTTCCCTAACTCAACTCGGGACGTTGTGGGCCGGTGGGCGGAATACTTCGAAGACCTCCTCAATCTCACCAACATGCCTTCTGTTGAGGAAGCTGAGCCTGGGGACTCTGGGTTGGGCTCTCCAATCTCTGGGGACGAGGTCGCCGAAGTGGTCAAAAAGCTCCTCGGTGGCAGGGCCCCGGGGGTGGATGAGATCCACCCGGAGTTATTTAAGGCTCTGGATGTTGTAGGGTTGTGTTGGCTCACGCGACTCTGCAATATCGCATGAACATCGGGGGCAGTTCCCCTGGATTAGTAGACTGGGGTGGCGGTCCCCCTGTTCAAAAAGGGGGACCAGAGGGTGTGGTCCAATTACAGGGGGGTCACACTCTTTAGCC
>NW_015115127.1:88179-91569 GCF_001443285.1 Poecilia latipinna
GAAAGACTTCCTCCGTACGGCTTTGAGGCGATTCTGGGCCACCATCCGGCGTCTCAGGAGGGGGAAGAAGTGCAGCACCAACACTGTTTATAGTGGGGGCGGTGTGCTGCTGACCGCGTCCCTTCAACTCGGGACGTTGTGGGCCGGTGGGCGGAATACTTCGAAGACTTCCTCAATCCCACCAATATGCTTTCTGTTGAGGAAGCTGAGCCTGGGGACTCTGGGTCGGGCTCTCCAATCTCTGGGGACGAGGTCGCCGAGGTGGTCAAAAAGCTCCTCGGTGGCAGGGCCCCAGGGTGGCAGGGCCCCTGGGTGGCAGGGCCCCGGGGGTGGATGAGATCCGCCCGGAGTTCCTTAAGGCTCTGGATGTTGTAGGGTTGTGTTGGCTCACGTGACTCTGCAATATCGCATGGACATCGGGGGCAGTTCCCCTGGATTGGCAGACTGGGGTGGTGGTCCCCCTGTTCAAAAAGGGGGACCGGAGGGTGTGCTCCAATTACAGAGGGGTCACACTCTTAAGCCTCCCTGGCAAGGTCTATTTGGGCGTCCTGGAGAGGAGAGTCCGTCGGATAGTCGAACCTCGGATTCAGGAAGAGCAGTGTGGTTTTCGTCTTGGTCGTGGGAACTAGACCAGCTCTACACCCTCAGCAGGGTCCTGGAGGGTTCTGGGAGTTCGCCCAACCAGTCTTCATGTGTTTTGTGGACTTGGAGAAGGCGTTCGACCGTGTCCCCAGGGGGGCCTTGTGGGGTTCTCCGGGAGTATGGGGTACCGGGCCCTTTGATACGGGCTGTCAGGTCCCTGTATGACTGCTGTCAGAGTCTGGTCCGCATTGCCGGCAGTAAGTCGGGCTCGTTTCCGGTGAGAGTTGGACTCCGCCAAGGCTGCCCTTTGTCACCGATTCTGTTCATTACTTTCATGGACAGAATTTCTAGGTGCAGCCGAGGAGTTGAGGGGATCCGTTTTGGTGACCTTAGGATCACATCTCTGCTTTTTGCGGAAAATGTGGTCCTATTGGCTTCATCGAGCCATGATCTGCAGCTCTCGCTGGAGCGGTTCGCGGCCGAGTGTGAAGCGGCCGGGATGGGGATCAGTGCCTCCAAATCCAAGGCCATGGTCTTGAGCCGGAAAAGGGTAGAGTGCCTTCTCCGGGTCAGAGGGCTCGTCCTGCCTCAAGTGGAGGAGTTTAAGTATCTGGGGATCTTGTTCACGAATGAGGGAAGAAGGGAGCGGGAGATTGACAGGCGGATTGGTGCAGCGTCTGCAGTGAAACGGGTGCTGTACTGGTCCGTCGTGGTGAAGAGAGAGCTGAGCCAAAAAGCGAATATATATATTATTATTATTATTATTTTTATTTTTTTTAACATCTGAAGGTGACATGATTACTTGATTTTCCTATAAAATTATACTCACATAATACTGCCCCCTAATGAAAGCAGCTTGAACTGAAAATACATGGGAAACATTTGTTTTTAACTTTGCTTATGAATGCTAGTTGAAGATTAAGAATGTTGATCAGCATTGTAAACAGCCATCACCAACACTAAACTGGGCTTACACATCAAAATAGTGACAATCAGATTAGATAATTAAATGAAACTGAACAAAATTTTGGCTTCGTTTGTGATACAATTCTGAAGCTCCTAAATGAATTAATTAATTTAATCAAATTAGTTCAGACTTGAAGAAGTTGATCTTAAAATGAGATACATTTCCAGAGAGTCTTAAACAGTAATTCAGTAACTACAACAAAATCTAGAACTGCCAGCAGTTAACAGGTTCCCAGCCCGCCTCTGCCCCTGGCCCCGCCTCAGGCCCCATCCCTCCCCACTCGTTCTGTTCTCCACATCCCACCGGCCTGGCGTCATTGAGTCTCTTAGGATGTTGGGCGTTTTCAGGACAGTGCTTATTCCTTAAAGCCACAGTAGTAATTAATGTTTATGTTAACATATGAGCCAGATAATCTGTGAAAAATTTGAGCTCTTCTGTCTCTTCTCTGTGAAAAAATTACTCGTGGCAAAAAATGACTTAGGTCATTATTTTAGGAAAGTGATGATTTGGTTATGTTAGTTTCTCACCAGTGAATCCACAATTGCAGATTTTAGTTTTTTTGATGTCAGGAAAACATGAAAGATTGGCACTTATTTGTGTGATCAAGCTTTTAAAAGTGAGAAAAATCCATTTATCATTAGTGAAGCAAACTTAAAATGCATCTATTTAGAGATAAAGACAGTAATTAATGGTGGCGTGTAACTGAACCAAGCATTTTCCCATTAGGGCTCAATATCCTACTGATGTCACCAACATGTCAGCTAAATTGATCATAGACTTAATTACATACAGCGCACTAGAAAACAGTAGAGAGGTGACCTTCCCGATCCTGTTAGCCCTGCCTTAAAATCAATGCTTGAACTTGAGGGAATAAGGGCTTTACTGCTATCATTACTGGGTCAGCAAAGACCTGCGTCTGGAGATGAGTTGAACTAAAGTCTCAGTAAATTGCTTTGGGATTATTAAAGGGTTCTGCTGGGGGGCGTTCAGAGAATTATATGTTTGAGAAGCAGAAATGGAGAAAAAGTAAGAGCAAAAAGAATGAGAGAGAGACAGAGAGAAAGAGCAGTAACTTATCATAAGATGTGCTGATAAGAGAGCCCATCCCCTCTGTGCGCTATATTCCACAAAGATATCTCATTAAATGACCTGAAAATGGAGACTACCGCATCAAGGCCTGAATTTGAAGTAAGGATATTAATCTGGATTCTGATTTAAAAACCTTGGAGAGTTTGGATAAAACTCCAACATGTTCTCTGAAATTTTAACAGTATTGCAGGAACTGCTAGAAAAGGAGTTGAGTAAACTTCAGAGTGTTACAGTTTAACCAAACAGTAGTTATGGCACAGTGGGTTTTGGTTTTGTCTATGGTGACATTTCCTATTATTTACAGAATGTTGGAGACAATTTCCAAAGTCCTGTTTTTGTCAAGTTTATACATTTATGTGATTTAAATTTATCTACAACTAGTCTAATATACAGAAAGATACAACAAAAATATTTTTCTTGTCTTTCTATTAATTATGTACACCAGGAACAGAAGCAGGCCTTCTCCTGATTTCATCTGAGACACTGAAAATATCCCATTGAGTCTTTCTTACTTAGCAACTGCGAAACCTTGAAGACTGTTGTTGTCAGTGTAACATTTAATATGTTAAAAGTTAGTAAAGCTGGAATTTTTACATTTTTACTGACTTTCAATGGATTTTTTACGTATTTTTGTTTTTAGATTTATAACCAGTTATGATCTCCAGTCATAACTGAAAAAGCTGAAAACAGTCCAGTCACCGAATCATTTTTTCTAATTAAGTTTATATATATATATATATATATATATATAT
>NW_015115128.1:0-946 GCF_001443285.1 Poecilia latipinna
ATTTTAAAATTAGTTAACTGGACTTGAAGCCATTATTTTGTGCCCATGTGGCTGGACACCACACGGCACGATCGAATTTTGAAAATGGGTAGACAGTTGGTCGACAACTCGTGTAGTGTGCGCTGGACATTACACTAAGGAAATGAGAAAGGGAGGGTCAATGGAGAGCACCGGAGTTGAGCCTGTTTTCATACAGTGCCATCTACAGAAAAAAAAAAAGCAGGAAGAGATGATAAAGCCGATAATTAAAATGAGGTCGATAGGTTTAATTTATCATGTAATTAATTGATTTATCGTTTATCGTGACTTACAAAAGACTCTTTTCACCTATTAATTCATGTATGGCAGCTTCACATCAATTCAACAATTCTAAATTGTTTTACAGTTTACACATCATTTTCTTGCCCAATTTTACTGTTTACAATTGTTAAAAACATAGATGGTTTTACACTGTAGATGATTTCTGCCAGATGTCAAAGTCATATTTCCATCTCAGTGGTTATCTTATCTTATCTTATCTATATAAAAAGAAGATAAAAAGAGGGATATCTGGGGTCAAATATGGTATTGTGTGTTTTTGAGCTACATAGTGCCACCTTATAGCACAATCAAGTAACTATGTTACCTTCAGTTGTTATAAAAATGTTGTAGATATCAAATATGACTTAGAAGAAAATTGACTTTGTAATTTAATGATATGAAATTAGGCCCATGTCTCTTTAAGAAGCTCCTGCTCTTCCTTAAGCTCCGCCTTCACGAAGTCATCACAACATGGTTCCTTTATTAAGCCTTTAACAACATTTTTATCAGCGTTGCACTGAGAAATAGCTCATATAATGAGCTTAGCATGCACAGTTCCACTAGGTGTTTGCTATTTGCTGCTGGCTTGTCAGGAAGTGGTTGTGGGTGGTGGTGGGGAGAGAACGCAGGGACCCAGGTACGAAGA
>NW_015115128.1:6724-11219 GCF_001443285.1 Poecilia latipinna
ATGATGTTAAAAGTTGATTTTACTGCCCCTTTAACAAAGGGTCACTGAAATAAAGAACGAAGGAATTTAATAGAAAATTGCATATTATAATGGTATTTATTAATATGTTTATCTGTATTTTACATTGGGTTATTAGAAAAAGTGATAGGATTGCTAAACTAAACCCTTTCCACTTCTTCAGTGTGGGGCTTTCCAGGTGGAACATGCCAGAATGTTGTCTGAGACCAGACATGGGACATTCCTCATTCCCATGCAGCAGCAGAAAAATAAAAGGCTCACAAAGAGGAGAGAGAGCAGAGCAGGAGCAGCCAAATAGGGCAAAGACAAGGTCACTTGGTCACCGACTTTGTCTTAAGACAAAGTCGGGCCAAACGGCGAAAAAGCCAAAATAAATATGGTGCTGGAGCGCTTAAAGGAGAGATGTTTCCAGAGAGAAATCCACCACCACATCACTGAAGCAGAGGAGTTTGTCTTGAGTCGCTCTCTGAACATCTGGAGCCAAAATCAAAGAATCTGAAACTCTGAATTAATTGTGAGGCAGGATGAATGTTTTGAATGTTTTTTCAGATGATCAGTGAACATTTAATTTGATGCACACTATTTGTTTTCAGGTGACCAGAGAGAGGAATGTTCAGCAGTTTTTGCAGGAATCCATTTCCTTCACAAGAACATCAGATTTCATTTTCCAGCCTGCTCTGCGGGACGTGGTGTGTGCCTTTGCTTTGTCTCCTTCTTCATTCATTGATTTGGTGAAGTTGTGAAAGAAGTTTTGCTTTCTTACAGATTTTTTTTTGTTTGGCAGTGAAAAGCTTAAGATCATGAAACAAACTTAAATATCAGACAAAGTGAATACTAAAATCAGTTTACAAGCGATGATTTTATTTATTAAAGAAGCAAAAGGTATCTAAACCAACGTGGCTCAATGAGGAAAGGTAACGTAGTGACCTAGTAACTAGTTGTGTCACCCCTGGTAACGCTTAGTGAGTTCCGCTTACTTTGCTGTGGAGGAATTTTGGTGCGCTCTTACTTGCAGACTTGTTTTAATTCAGCCATCCTGACAGGTTTTGAGCATTGACCGCCTTTTTAAGGTCAAAGCACATCATCTCAGTTGGATTTGATTTCAAACTGACTGGAAACAGAATTCAGCTTTACAAAAAAAAAAAAAAAGAGGTTCCTTCTGTCAAAGACAGCATACAGGGACCATATGGTCCAATTAAACAAAATTTAACAAGAGAACTGAACAAACTTATATTAGAGAGAACACAAGAACACAGAGGCACTCATGAACTTGACTGAGAGTCTTATACTGTCCAGCAATGACCAATGAATATCGGGGAACTTAGATACAGAGGAGATGTGATCAGTGACAAAGGAGCCTAAAGACCAAGACACACTGGATCCAATTTGTCTCCAATCAGATGGAAACTCATCTTGGATGATGTATGCAGCTGTTAGAAAACGGTGAAGTTAATGGGACCTGATGACTGACCTGATGTCTGTTTTGGTCTGAACTGCACAGCAATTTGTTGAGTCCGAGAACTTTGAAATTCAGAAGGTCAAGTTTTACTGCCAGACTGGTTTGTGTTTGTACTGGCAGGATTTCCATTACATACTCATGTGAATACTTGATCTCATAATTCCAGTGGTCTGTAGAGGAGCCGTGTCTTGACGTTAACCAGAGGAATGTTGAACAGCTGTGGGAGAAAACTGAGCAGGAGAAACTGACTAATCCAGACAACTCAGAGGGAGAAAAATACACAATACACAGAGAACAGAACACAAGAGATAAGTAAGGTTCTCAAAACAAAGGGCATATAAACATTAATGACAGCAACAAACCAGAGGAAATTAACTGTGTATGGCCAAACCTTACAAACAAAAATGATCACAATAGAAAACCAAAAAGACAGGAAGACACATTGATATAATAAAAAATATGTAGCCGTGAAGGAGATTTGAAGGCGAAGTTAGTCAGCAACACACCAGCAGCTGATGTTCCTCTGGCCCTGCAGGACTCAGGAAAAATGATTTAAGTTTGTTTTTCACACAGACAACTGCACTGCAGGACATCCGGGACTCTGAGGGAGAGAGCTGCTTGGTGAAGGAGGCCAAGAAATGGGCAGCCAAGGCTGCCAAGGACTACAAGATCGCCACTCATGGGGAAAGGGTGAGCAGAACACAGAGCCACAACTCTGCACTTGACCTTTAACTTTTCCCTTATTTAGATTTTTTTTATATTTTTTTAGAATTTTTTTAAGTGTATCATTGTAACCCTTTTATCCTGGAGTTAAAGATTGCTCTATCTTTGTCTTCCCAACTGGTCCAACTGTAAATATATGGCTGAATATATGTTCGCTTTATTAAAAAGTTCCATATATGCCATAAATGTCAGCTTGTTGTTCTAACATCTGAAGAAATACTGCACAACTGAAACAATCCAAAGGGGGACAATTCAATTCAATTCCAAAATATGATCTAAGTTTCTTCAAAGAGTTGTTGTGGATGGTGATGCTGTGGATCTCTGACTGAAGACTGTAGCTGTATGAGCATCATCGCATGCTAACAGCTTAATACCTGGGCACCAGAGATGATATTCCACAGTAACATGTCCTGGATGAAAACCATCAGCTGTTACCATTTACAACGTTTATATTTACACTGTGCAGAATGTAAGCCGCTGAAACTATGCTTTACTTATTATCAGTTTGAATGCCTTTAGAGAACACTGTGGTGTTTTTAAAAAGTATTCATACCCCTCAATCTTTTCCTTATTTTGTGTCATTCTGACCACAAACTTTGATGCATTTTATTCAAAGTTTATTAGACTCCACAAAGTAGTGAATTGGGGAGTGTTTTCGTTTCTAAAAACATATAGCAAATGTTGACCAGAAAAGTGTGGCATTGTATTCCTGAAACAATACATTGCATAAGCACTTTTTACCACAACTATAGCTGCAAGTCTTTAGGTCTACGAATCATTTCACATTTTTCACGTCTACAAACTGATATGTTGTCCTGAAAAGCTCAGATTGACTGATTGAGCATCTGGGAACACTGGATTTCAGGTCACAGATTGCTAATTGGAAATAGGTCTGGACTTTGAGTAGGCCTCCTTAATATGGTTTGAGCTACTAAGGATGTAGGATGGATGTAGAGTTTTTGTCCTGCTTGAAGGTAAACCTTCATCCCAGTCTCTATTGACCTCTCTTAGGGTCTCGTGTCCTGTATTGTCCTGTATTTATCTCTATCCATCTTCCCATCTTGTCTGACCAGCTGAACAAATCTGTTTCATTTCTTCAAAGAATTGAAACCAATAAACACTGAATATTCAGGTGCCAGCATCAGTAATACACACAAATGTGAAGATATTTTCTTGCTGCTTCTTGTGTAGACAGTTTAGTCTGGTTTTCTTTGCCAGGCTCTGGATGTGCTGGAGAGTCGAAGGAAGCTGTTGTCAGGGGAGACGGGGCTCAGTGTGGAGCAGAAGATCACAGAGGTTCAGGAGAGTGTCAGGAAAGCAAAGGTTGGTGTGAGATAAACACATTGACTTTAAGACCTTCTGGTCCACCTCTCTGTGTCTCATAGCTAACTATGACTGTTAGTAACAATCTCAAAGCTGATCAGAAATTCTGACATTCAGAAATCAATTAAAGTACTGATCAACATTATTGGACCTTGTTCGGTTTAGCTGAAGGATCTGAGCACGGCGCACAGCAAAGACGGTGTGTGAAAATCCAGGTGTAGTGATGAACTCTGACCTGAACCTTCAGAGCCACATAAAGACAGTTACAAAGTCGGCCTTCTATCAACTGAAGAACATTTCCAGGATGAAAGGACTGATGTCACAGCATTAGAGAAACTCCTCCATGTGTTTATCTTTAGTTGCACTTATTACTGCAGCAGTGTCTTCACAGGTCTGACTAAAACATCAATCCTCTAGCTGCAGCTGATCCAGAATGCTGTTGCTGGTGTTCTGACTAAAACCATTAAGATAGATAACATCACTCAGTTTACTGAGAGAATAGACTTTAAAATACTGATGTTAGTTTATAAATCACTGAACGCCTTAGCACCACAATACATGAAAGATCTGCTGATGTTGTATCAACCTTCCAGACCTTTCAGGTCTTCTGGTTCTGGTTCTGCTCTGTATCCAGAACCAGAACTGAACATGGAGAAGCAGCATTCAGCTTCTATGCACCAAAATCTGGAACAAACTTCCAGAAAACTGAAAAACAGATGAAACACTGAGTTCCTTTAAGTCTAGACTGAAAACCCAGCTGTTCAGAGCTGCTTTTAATTCATAATAACTGGAACATTGATCAAGGTATTTGATGGTGGCATTTGACAAAATGTAATGATTATTTCTTGTTTCAAAATCGGTGATGTTTTTATGATGTAAAGCACTTTGAGCTGCGTCAAAGCTGCTCCGAAGTTTCAGCATATCCACTCGTCTGACGGCTTCAACCGTTTTTTCTAAGAGACTTTGGTGTGT
>NW_015115128.1:16200-21980 GCF_001443285.1 Poecilia latipinna
GATGGATGGATGGATGGATGGATGGACATCCATCCATCTGAAAAAAGTAAAGTATCGAACATTGCAGTTTCCCTTCGTGAGCAGGGCAGACATCCATCTGAAATGTGCTCTACAAATAAACTTAAACTGGAACTTGATGGGCTGTGATGTCCTGATCGGGGCTGGCCCGTGTGTGTCGGTTTCTCAGCTCAGCAGGGTGAAGGCGGAGGCTCGCCTGGCTCTGCTGGCCCTCAGCGTCACGGGGACCCAACAGTGGCTCCACAATGCCATGAACCAGGCGGAGGAGGAGCTGGAGACAGAGCGGCATCTCAGCGAGCAGAGGAGGTCCACAGAGGAGTTTTCAGTAAGGTCACACACACACGAACACGCACACCATCTCCAGGAGGCTCAGTTTGTTTCTGCACCAGAAAAGGGGCAGTATTATGTAAATTCGACTCTTTTGAGCTTTACATCATGTAAAACTTTTATCCCTTCATCAGGTGTTGCTTTGATTATTTCATGCATGTTTGATCAATTATCTAATCTCCATGGCAACCATTCAACTGTGCAAAAGGCCTGGATAGACCTAGCTCCACCTTTCGAATTGTAGCTCCTCCTTTCTCAGTGCAACGCTGGTAAAAACATTAAACGGCTAATGACGGAGTCATGTTGAGATGACTTCCTGAGGTTTATGGAAGAGCAGGAGCTTCTTAAAGAGACAGAGGCCCAACTTCAAAACATTTAATTATAAAGCCAAATTTCTTTTAAGTCATATATGGTATACATACTGTGAAAAAGGCTGCTCAAGTGCTGAGGCCCTTTTAAGGGGTCGGAGCTTAGAGCACCTGTGGATCAGCACGCATATTAAAAAAGGGAGAGAAGAAAAGGAAGGAGCCGAGAGTTACCGATCACATTTGTGTAGTTTGAGTTACCGTTTGCAGTTTGTTGTTACCTTTATTTTCGATATGTGTGCATGGAATACAAGTAAGTGATGTTAGAAAGTGAAGAATATTGTTTATGCATCTGAATATTTAAGTTTTAGCGTTAATTGATTGCAAGCTTCATTCACGTGCGCACTTGAGCTACACAACGTGGTTTTTTGTGTTGTTTATTTAGAACAGAATATTTGTGTAACCTTTATTAGTGTAGTTAGTTAAGTAAGTGTGTTATTATTTCAGTCATTTATTCATCAGACACTGATGCTGCATTATTTATATTTTGTAGAACCACACCGTTACGCCGAAATAAAGACTGAACAGCAAGTGCAGGTTGGACCAACTGATGTGCGACTCTGGTTTCTTTGGGGTTCTGACCGGACTCACCACAGTGATTTAGCATTACCATCAGCAAGTTACAGTTTCCTAACTTTTACATACCATTTTTATAACAACTGAAGGTAACATAGTTACTTGATTGTGCTATAAAATGGCACTATGAGCCTGGAAAATATATAATACCGCCCCTTTGACATAGACTCCCTCAGTAAATATGTTAATCTGTTTTAAGAACATCTGTGAACTGGTTGAAAGGTTCCAGCTTTTTATTCTTTGAGACTTCTTGCATTACATCAGAGCTTTTAAAGCCCCCGTTCCTCCTTTAAATCTCTGCGGTAATTACTGTTAAGATCCCTAAATCAGCTGAACTTTCCAACTTTCTCTTTTTCCCGTGAAGAGGGAGAGAAAGTCAGAGTATGTCTCTTCCATGTATGAAGAGATATCACCTTAAATGACCACCAGCATGTGGTCGTTATGGTCAGATTAAAGACTGGAAACGTACACATAGCATGTTCTAAGGGTTTTGGCCCAACACTGGATTTCATTGTTTAAGCTCTGCTAATGCCCTGTTTCCCCTGATATACTTTACTTTTCCAAAGTTAAAGGAAAAGAAAATCCATTAGTCAGTATTTAAGTAAAAGCAATCTTATTGTTGATTAATGTAGCAATAGAAGGAGACGAAGGGAATTCCTCATTGTCCTGATGTAAAATACACTTTAATGAGTTTTTATTATAGTTTTATTGTGCATTTTCGGTCTGTATTTTAATATTCTTTTTTTTACCTTGTTATATTTTCTTAAACTGTCAAGAATTTTACTATTATTTTCAAGATTTTTACTATTATAGTGCATTTTCTTTGGCTTGTGTTCATATTTCTGTCACCCAGACCGGCCGTGACTGGACAGATTCTGGTTCCCTCTCAAACGTTGCCCCATCGGTAGACGCTTGGTGTTTTTGTCCCAAATAGTCTAAAGCAGGGATTTTTAAAAAGATTTTAGCAGCTTCCATCATAGCTTCAGTTTCAGCATAATGTCTCAGGCATGTTGGTGAAAATACATAACCATAATTGTGTCTTTTTTCAGCATTGTTCCTTCAGTTTCACAAATTTATCCCTGTCCTTTCACAGTTCTCTGTTCCTGCTCGCTTCTAGAATTTCTTGGGTCTCTGTTTGATGATGCCACACATAGAGCCAATCAGAGCAGATGTCTTTTACCCTTAAACCCATCAATGCAGAGGCAGCAGAATGTCCACAGAGTGGACCTGACCCTCCTCTCTCTGATCAACTGTGTTCCTGTTTTTTAGGAGGATGAGTTTGAGCTGACTGACTTTGAGGACTATGACGATGAGAATGGAGACATATTTGCAGACCCAGTTTCGGCCTCTAGAGTGTGTGTGTATCCTGCAGCCTGCAGAGTTGTCTACAGCTATCAGGTGGGTAGCACCAGACCAGCACTGACCACACTTTAACGGAGGTATTTCACACAGATGTTACTGCAAAACGTAAAAGCTTTACATCTTATTGTAAGATATGTAAATGTCTAACCAGGACAGCTGCTGCTACAGAACTGTACTTTAAAAAAAAATTATGTTTGAAAAAAATCAACTTAATATATTGTGCTGTTCTTACTGATACTAAGAAATCATCTATCTGTAAATGCTTCAACTCATTTAACAGATCCGAAATCTGTTATTAAATGTTTTTAGCTCATTATTTATTTATTTTTTTTAATTGAATTGTTTTTCTTTTAAAACAAACATCGGACTGGACATAATGTACACAAGACAAACTGGGACAGGAATATATCCGCATAATCTGCAGAGATTCTTGGTTTGGTGTAGTGAAGTTATGCTTTTCTCAAAAAAAAAACAAAATGTTGCCAACCGGTTTTTCTCATGAAGGCGAGCCAATCAGATGAGCTGTCAGTCACAGAGGGGGAGGAGCTTCATGTGGTTGAAGACGGAGATGTGGAGGACTGGCTGAAGGTAGCAAAAACAGCAATTTATACATTCATATCAATATAATATAGAAAAAAGCTGAGCTGCGGGCTATGAATGCACACATCTGCTAATGTCACTTCCCAGGTGTGTAACTCCTGTGGCCAGGTGGGGTATGTTCCTGAGCGCTATGTGCAGTTCCAGTGTCTACCAGCAGAGTACGCTGCTCAGCTGGACAGCTCCTTCAGCTCCAGCTCCTCCTCAGGGATAAAAGAGAAGGCCACCGGTCAGTAAAGTGATACTGCTGTAGGGATGCTTTATGGTTGGGCTAGTGTTGGCATGTCACAGTCATAAAAACATAATTAATTTCACAACTTTACTGGTGACGGAAGTAAAAATCTTAAATATTTCTTTACTTTTATTATTGAAACATACAGAAAAACTACTGAAGTGGGATTCTTGTGTAACATTACAACCTTAGTTACTGCTATTAATGTAACATTAACATTTGAGAGCAAACTGTCAAAAAAAAAGGACGCCCCTTCATCCACTTCTATCAGTTTTGTTTCAACCAAGACTTTGTTGTCCAGTTAAAATTACGCTGCACAGTAACACACTGACAGTCTGATGCTGTTCCAATCTGCTGTGTGATTTTCCTGATAGTTCGCTCTGAGTTGGGTGAAGGCCATGAGCCAAATGTTATGAGGATCAGCTTTTAAATTGCAATTTACAGAATATTCAAATAGAAAAGTTACTTGTTATGGATTGGCGTTTGTAAAGTGTGTAAATTGATCATGTTCTAGTCCGCTACATTGAACAACATGGGACTAAAGTCTGTTTCTATCTGTTCTAGGTGTTGTCAAAGCTCTGTACTCCTACCAAGCTCAAAGTGCAGAAGAGCTTTCCTTCCAGGAGGGAGCGCTAATTCGTCTCATACGCTGTCTACACGGAGAGGTGAGTAAGTGGGAAATGAATGTTGTTTTAACTCATATGACCCAGTTTTATTCAGAGTTGTTGTAGATGCTGATGGCTGTGACCAGGAAGGATCTCCTGTAGTGGTCCACGTTGCAGTAGCTCTGAAGGAGCCTCTGAATGAAATCATTCTTACGTGTGTCTTTTTAGGTAGATGATGGTTTTTGGGAAGGAGAACTAGATGGGCGAATCGGTGTTTTCCCGTCATTGCTGGTGGAGCTCCTGCATGAAGAAGAAGAGGAGGAGGAGAAAGAGGTGAGCAGGAGCCCTGCAGGATTTTGATGGAAAAATGGCTCCAGAATTCTCCTTTTTCTCATGTTTTTTTTTCTGTCTAGCCTCTCCATACTGCAGCTATATGTCCCTGCTCACCCCCCATCCCAATTCCCTCAGCTTCTGCTGGTGACTGTGCAAACATTACTACTACTCCTCCTGCTGGTGTGGAGGACAAACAGCAGTCTGTTCACATAGAAGAGTCAAGGGTTGCTGGTAAGATGCAGTGTTTCCTCTGGAACATGACATATTAGCAGTGCCATCTAAATCCATTGTGTGTCTTTTGGCACAACAGAGGCTGACACTAGAGGCCCCACTCCTCTAGAGTTCCCCAGCGATCGATTAAGACCAGTATGTGTCATCTTACACCTACCTTAGCAATAAGACAATTATATATTCAAGTTTGAGCTGACAGAAGATGTGAGGACCAATACTTTGACTGTCCTTGTGTGGTTTCAGTGTCGGGCTCCCCCTCCTCCGCCAACGAGCTCCATGTGGGATGGTTGAGCTACACAGGAAATAGTGACTTATTTTGAGCCAATCACCTCATGCCTCAGCAGACACTAGTGGTGTTCTCACTGGCAAAATTGAGAATGCAACAGACACTACATAGGTTTCTCTGCAATGGACCTGTTGAAAAGTCAGTATATGCACACCCTTTAACAGGTGAAATATTAGAAGGATCAGTGTTTAAAATACAGTTAACGGAATATCCAAATAGAAAAGTTAATATTTATGGAGTGGCGTTTGTAAAGTTACACAGTCAAAGAACAATAGCAATAATTTGGATTGGTTAGTACGGTGGCCGACAGGTGCAAATGCGCAGCAACAGAGAAAACATGCAAAAAAATAGAGACGCAAACATATGAAATGCAGCAAGCAAGAAGAGATGACGCAAAGAAAAACCAAATAAAATGCAGCAAACAAAAAAAGAGACGCAAACAAAAAAAGAGATGCAAACAAAAAGCAAATGCAGCAAACATAAAAAAGAGACACAAATAAAAGTCCCTCCTGCTTTGCTTGACCAAAACAGCAGAAGATGCCTCAGCACTGCGGGATATTGTTGATCAGATCGACGGACTATTGACATGAGGGCTCGACAGACAACTTTTCGCAAGTAAGATGGACATAATGTGTATATTTTGTGATTAGAATATTACTATACTGTATTTATGTCCACCGGCGAAATACCAGCTAATGCTAGCTGGTATAGCGCTATAGTGCTTGGTGTTAAGCCCCCGCTCTGAAAGCTAACCGAGATTATCTTAAAAAGTTTATTATCTAACATTGACTTAGATTATCTGATACAAGACCCTACTATAGAAATGAAACAATATAATATATATTATA
>NW_015115128.1:27576-28561 GCF_001443285.1 Poecilia latipinna
GGGTGAACCCGCCTCTCGTCCGGAAAGTTAGCTCTAATCTTGATCAGATTCTTAAATTATAGTCTGGAGTTGCCACTCATCCCATAAAATAGGGGTTTGTTTTATAAGCAGAGACGTCCGGCGCCGCCGCTGCTTTGTAATGCCTTCCTCTAATCGGACCACTTTTTCGGTAACGAATAATCTAACGAGTTCGTATTTCAAATCCAGTAATCAGATTAAAGTTATTTATCCAAATCACTGCGCATTAATATTTTCTTTTGTATTTATTTTTATTCCTTCTGTGCGTCTTTGGGAGATGCTCTGTGACAGTTAGCAGCCACAGAAACATGAACAGTGCATGGAGATGCGCATTTTGTTGCTGGAAAAACAGAAATGTCGTCAAGCCGTGATTTGTGGCTTTTGTCTTGTTTTTTCTAAACTCATAAAAAATAAAGATTCACCGGTCGCATTTTTTGGGGGACTTGTGTTTGAACGTGAAGTTGCTCATTGGAAATGAGCAGAGATGCATAATCAGCCCCAATATTTAAAATACTATTCTAAACAACGTTGTTGGAAGCTGTCCTTTATTTTCCATTAATACAGAAAATGAACCTCTAAACGTTACATCACTGACAGGCAGCGGTGTATATGTTTCCTAANGCAAACAAAAGACCCTCCTGCTTTGCTCGACCAAAACAGCAGAAGATGCCTCAGCACTGCGGGATATTGTTGATCAGATCGACAGACTATTGACGTGAGGGCTCAACAGACAACTTTTCGCAAGTAAGATGGACATATTACTTTGTATTTTTTGTGATTAGAATATTACTATACTGTATTTATGTCCACTGGCGAAATACCAGCTAATGCTAGCTGGTATAGCGCTATAGTGCTTGGTGTTCAGCCCCTGCTCTGAAAGCTATCCCAGATTATCTTAAAAGGTTTATTCTCTAACATTGACTTAGATTATCTGATACAAGAGCCTACTATAGAAATGAAACAATAT
>NW_015115128.1:34734-47684 GCF_001443285.1 Poecilia latipinna
TTTCATTTGTGGTTGTAGTCTTTTTTGTTTGCGTGTCATTTTGTTTGCGTCTCTTTTTTGTTTGCTTATTTGCTTTTTGTTTGCGTCTCTTTTTATGTTTACTTCACTTGCAAACAAAAATGTTTGCGTCTCTTTTTTGTTTGCTTCATTTGTTTTTTGTTTGCGTCTCTTTTTTTGTTTGCATGTTTTCTCTGTTGCTGCGCATTTGCACCTGCCGGCCACCGTAATTTAGCCTGTCATGACAGAAAAGAAATCAGGGTTTGTTTTTCAAACTCAGATTTTCACTATGTTATTTATTATTTTATAAACATCACAGTTTCAAGCTAGATATTTAGCTTCAAACTAAGTATTTAGCTTCAAGTAAAGTATTTACCTTGCTAACTACAAATTTGGCTTTCTAATTAAATAATTAGCTTAGTACTAAATAGCAAACTAAATATTTAGTTTGCATATGTTGCTGCTAATTAAATGTTTAGCTAAACATGTTACTTTAAATAAAACATTTACACGGCTAACTAAAAAAATGATTTACAAGTAAACATTTAGCTTGCTAATTAAATATATCAGTTGATATTTATAAACGAATGAACAATATGGTAAAAATATGACTTTGAAAACAATGCTTCTTATGGTTGGCTAAAATAGCTGAAGTTATTGTTGTTAATTCTTGACCAAACTTTACAAACGATATCCCATAACAGTACATTCCTTTAGCAAAGGCACAATCTACATTTAATGGCAGTTATGCATGTGTAGTTTTTAAAATATTTTACGTGCTTTGTACAAAATATTTGTAATTCTTTTTAATGTAAAATCAAATAATTTTGTAGTGGAACTGGTGTGGTTGAATGTATGCCTTCTACATAGATTGTTGCTGTTACAGAAAAGAAAAAAGAGGGGAAAAAACCTTTGGTAATTGTTTATATGTTCATTTTATTGGTGTAGTTTGTATTACATCCATTAATTGGCAGCTCAGCACTAAACAAAACGTCTGACCTGGAGGAAATTTGATAATCATCCATCTGAATGGGTTGAAGATGAGAGCTAAGGTGGTGAATGTTAAAGAATTTTCACCGCTGTTTGTCTGACTTTCCCACTGAATTTAATCAGTGGTAGGGTCTCTGTCTACTTAAGCAGGATTGTAGCATAGTTAGGGAGAATATTTCTTTGTTTGAGGTGAGGTTTTTTGTAATGAAGTTACCCTGTGTCAGAATCTGCAACTGATGACATCTTTGTAATATTCTGACGAAATTAAAATAATAATAATAATAATAAACATTCAGATCTCTGGAAAACTGCTGATGTTTGTTAATGGCTCATAACTATCTGTGCATGTTAGTCATAATAATGACAATAATGATCACTTGTCGTAACACTACAAAGACACGCGAGGCTGAAACAATAAAATGAAAGCACTTCCTGTCCCTTTAGTTTAGAAGTTCGAGACTCATTTATGTACTTCCCACACTTTGTCTCGATCATTATGATGTAATGTGTACCTTAAATTTTTAACATTTCTTATTCAGAACTGAGAACAAAGTTTTTAAATATGGAAACAGAAAATGATTTTCCACTATTTAGTGCAATATATAATGGACAATATGAAGACAGACATAAACAGATATTAACTGCACTTTGATTCATTCAACAGCATTTCTGTTAATGTCTTTGACTTTATGTAAGTGTTGGGTTTCTTCCTTCCTCTCAGTTTTCATCCTCATACATGCAAACAAGACACAAATTATCACTTTACAAATTAGATGAGTAACTAAAACTATATTTTGGGAGACATATTTTATTGCATTTAGTTTTTATTTAATTTATACATTAAACATGCATGTGAATGCTGACACTCTGGAGTAACATCAGCCTTAAAGTAAATACATTTCCATTTTTAACTCATTTGTTTAAATTTGCTCACTTTGGTATTACCTTTTTTAGGTAGTTGTAGTTTAAGTCAAATCTTATTACTCTGAAACTGAATGACATATTTGGTAATGACTTAGTAAGAATGGAAAAACTAAGAACTTAGAACATGAACTTAACTCTTGATCTTGACTTTGCACCTGAATGTCTTTACTTGGGACTTCGCTTAAGACCTCTGCTGTCAAGAAACTGTGTTTCCATTGAAAATAAAATTGTGCAAATTGGAATAACTACATTTCTTTAATGAATACCAATTAAAAAAAACTCAGTGGAATAATAGAGAATAATCTTTTGTAGTCTGTTTTCACAGCCCTCAGTTCAATGGTAACACTGCAGAAGTCCATTGTCTTCTAATCCTCTGGTAGTCGGCCCAATCTCTTTGATGGTAGAAAATCAGTAGAATGTGACTATCCCATAAGACACTGTGTGAGATCTTCCAAGACACAACTGTTTGTGGTTTGCCAATTGATTATAAACCAATGCTCTATTTGGTAAAGGAAGGGACTTCGACACATTTCAGGGCATTAAGTGAAACTCTTAAACTGTTAGTAAGGAGATGAATGCCAGTGGCATTGTTCATGCATATCCAAACACCAGACCACCAGCCCATTGGTGGTATGGTGGTTAGTGGTAAACTTACAGAACAAAGCTGATATTAACAAACCATAACTTTTACATTAATATAAATATGAAGGTCTGGTGTCAGTTTCACTCTTATGGCAAGAAAGGGAAAAAAACTTTTCCAAAAAATTCATCTGAAGTTAAATGAATAAAAGAATGCTTATCATAGTATTTTGTCATCGATCTTATCACTTGTCTGAGTGTAGTTCAGTTTGTGGTATCGCTTGTCTCTCTGCTTGGATTGTTTCTGAATGCAGTAGACTCTTCATCATCTTGGTACTTTTCTTCTTGGTTCTGTAGTGATTGGTTATCCAACATTTTGTCAGTGTCCCCTCTCGGCCCTTCAGCTCCTTCCACCTGTGTCACCTTGCAGTCTCTAATGTCTTCCATCTCCATCATGTCATCCTTGTCTTGATCTGGATATGATCTGGTTTCTACTACTGAGGTTTCCTTTCTCTGAGTCTCAGATTCACCAATAAAAATCTGTTCTTGCTTTCTAACAGTGGGGTTTGTTTCCTCTCTCTCTGATTTAAATCCATCTTGGAAACTCTTCAACCTCTGGTCCGATGAGGATGCCTCTTCTTTGTGCACCATAGTGACGACAGAGAACTCCCTCTTGCTGTCAGGACTGGCTTTAACAATTGATACACTACTTACTCTCCCTCCTTGAAGTGAGGATGGGGACAACGGGCTGGGGGGTGTCAAAGATAAACTTCCCAGTCTGTCTTTTAAAACCTGCTCAGACAAAGAGGCTGGATCTCCTGCTGCAACTGAAGACAGTTTGGGTGTCTTTAAGATTCCAGGTCTCTTTTTTTCTATCTTTTCTTCAGTCTGTCCTTCAAGCTTGTGTTCCTTCGTGGAATATGAACTTGGATGTAAATCTCCATGGGTTGCAGATCTTACAGAAGTCAAACATTCTGACTTTAGGGTTGAATGGGGTGAGGCTGCAGTTGGAGAATAACATGGGGCGAGTGGTGATAATGGTTTGCTCTCCAATCTGCTTTTGGGGCTTGGTGACTCTGCCAGGGATGAGGTAGGCGTTTTTAATGACAAGACAGATGAAAAAGTCTTGTTTTGGAAGGAAGATGCAGGAGATGAACCCAAGCTTATCAAAGCAAGGCCTCCGCTGGCAGCTGGTTCTGGATCTGGACTGGAACATGGGTCAGAGGAAACTCTGGCAGTCGTAAAGTCTTTGTTCAAATGGGACTGACCAGTGGGCATAGCAGAGGTGAAACCTGGAATTGGTGCAGGTATGATGTCAATGGGGGTTGAGGTCTGTAGTGGTCCAGGATCTTCAATCTTTACTATCTTATTGTCGACATCTACAGATTTCCCAGGTGAAACAGGCAGGGAGGAAGGGGCAGAGGTTCCTGCGGCCATCTTTCCTTGTAGGCCAAGCCTGGAACTTTCCTGGGAACCAGAGTTAGAGTTGGAGAATTTTTTGAGAATAGAAGTTATGCCTTCACGTTGAGCTGATGCAGGCTCAGTATTCAGCTTGGCAGCAGCTTTAGTACCACGCTCTGGATTAGCCTCTACACTCTCTGCCTGGACAGGTTCCTCCATCACAACAGGTGGCTGTTCAACAGCAAATCTAATCCCCCCAGTGTCTCTACCTACCCTCTCTTTTACTCTCAAACCTAAAGGATCACTGCCCCGCCTCAGCCCAAATATGGTCACACTCTTCTTCCTTTTCCCCACATTTGCAGCAACACCATTGGCACCATCTGGAGGGAGTTGGACTTCCTTAAACATATTCTTCAGATTGTACCCATCCTCCTTTCTCTCCTCACTATCTTGGGACTGGTACAGCTGGTCCCCCAAAACAGCCAATAGGTTAGGACTTCCCTGGAGCTTCTTATCAGAGTGTGTCACCCGGAATCTGAGGAGATAATGACAGAGAGAACAATGTTTCACTTTACAGCTCGTCATGCGTTGAACTTGACAAAATGGCTAAAGTCTGTGTTCCTACCTTCCAACAGAGAAGACGGTCTGCTCTCCAGGTCGTTGTTTGAAACGGGGTGTCCTGCTTTGTCTGTGGCCCCTCTTCGCTTTGACCTGGGTGCAGAGGAGGCAGGAGTTGAGGTCGGTCCCTGAGTGGACTGTATGGAGATGGGGAGGAATGCCACCAATGGACTCCTTACGCAACCTGGATGTCAACATGCAAGATTATTGGTGTGCAATTTCAGAATTACTTGTTTTCATGAGAGTTTAGCCTAAAATACTCCAAATGCCTGAGACTGTTATGGACAGCAAAGACAAAGATCCAATATATGCATTTGTACAAAGATAGGCAAGAAAAGCAGTGATGCTGTTAGACTTCAGTTTGTTATACAAACCTGGAACCTTGGTCCTAGTTAGGTTTTCACCTTTTGGATGTAATCACCAGGTCAATCAGATATCTACTCTATCCTATCACACCTTTATGAAGTTTATGTTTTTTATTATTTTATGTATTCCAGACAATTTGAAAGAATTGATGAAGACGGTTCCTTTGTGAATTTCTTGGCAGAAACATACAGTGAGAACACGGCTGGTGACAAGAATTATCTGATTTAATGCTTGACTGGGAATGGTCTGGTATCTAAGCTGTAGCAGATCATGCTAACAGTATGTCTTTGGTGTTCAAGTTGCTACTGAGTGAAGAACACAATTTTCAGAATCAGTGTGGTCTTCAAAAACTGAGCACATGGAGTGCAAGAAGTTTGACAAAACTACTTATATCATCGGCTAAAGCTGCCACTTTGGCCGATGATACAAGAACGAACAACAGCAAAGCTGCTCCTGGTTTCCTTCAGAAGAATCAAGATCTATCTGTCATGGACCAGGCTGGAAATATTGGTTAAATCTCAGTCAACCTACTTGACAGGGAATGATGTTTACGAGTAGCAATGCTAACTGCGCTAATTCTGATAAAAATAACTAACAATCTAACATGTAACTGTAAATCAGAGCTATTTTCTCTTAAATATGAAGTTGAAACAGTGATTATTTGATTTTCTGTGATTTTTGTTATGCTTAAAGCTAAATAGTTCTGTCCCCTATGTTGAACCGTTCTACTGTATTTGAAGCTTATCCACAGTTCTATTATCATGATTTGTTCTCTAGTGTGCTGTTGTGCCATTAGCAGATCTTAAACTATCACAATTAAATGAATTTTAAAATTTGTTCATTGTAATTTTAAAGAAAATCTGCTGCCATGTGCTCAGTGGTGGGTTTGTGTGTGAGCTTACCGTGGATCATGGCGCACGCAGACGTTATGGTTTCCCAGCATCTCATTGAAGGCTTCCATGTTGGCTGCAGGAGACAAGATCACAAATCCACTGACTTAAACAACTTTTCTGACAAGTTCTGAGAAAATCGCACAAACTGTAATGGGATATATACATCTGATCAGAAAAGAGCCATTTGAAATAAATCAACAAATGGTAAATGGACTGAACTTATATAACACTTTTCCAATAATTTTTGACCACTCAAAGCACTTTACACTAGAGTCACATTCACCCATTCGCACTCACAAACGCTCACACATATATACACCGATATGCAATTTGGGGTTAAGTGCCTTGCCCAAGGGCACATTGACATGTGGCAGGAGGAAGCTGGAATCAAACCTACAACCTTCCGATCACAAGACGACTACTCTTTCCACAGAGGCACAGTCGCCCATACACCCAACACTAGCATCATAGCACGGAATAATAAATTGAATTTAACAACATTCAAACTTGTTACCTTCATTTTCCATGATGCATTTAAGAATCTGCTCCACGGTGTCCTGGTTCTCGTCATTCTCATCTGAAAACAGCAAAGAAAGACATGAACAAATAAAAACAACAATCCTTTCAGTCACCTAAAAATACAACCACTGCCTGAGGGAGTCATTTTGGAGAGTGCAGTCTATGCAAAATATCCTTAAAGTACTGATTAGGTTTTTGAGTGTTTGGGTGAGTGTATGTGTTTGTTTACATGTGTAGAAAAATTTTTCTTACATGTGCAGGAGCATCAGAGCAATGTATGTTTGTGTTTGAGAGGACTCTTCAAAGACAGCCAGGTTTCATGCTGAGAGTTTGTGTACTCAGGAGGTTTTATGAGTGAGATGGAGAAAAAAAACAAGAAAAAAACAAGATGAGAAATAAACAGATTCAGAACCAGCTGCGCTCAGAACACTGGAAATGTCATTACGCTGCTCTCATAGCATGGCACCCTCTACACTTACTGACCGGGCTGGTGCATGTGCAATGACGTCTGAAATATTTAAAACATTTATTACAGTGGAAGAACATCCAACCAAATAATATGGAAACATCTAACTCTTAATTTTAGTCAATTTGTTCAGTGTGGAAAAGATTTCATATTTAGGAATAAATATTAGTTCTGTGGACAAAATCACATCTTTCATAAGTAGATTTTTCTTGACAATCACAAAAAAGTTAATTATTCTATAAGAATTATTCAGAGTCCCAAACAGACATTTAGCTTTCAACACTAAAGTGTCCACAAACTGAATGTTTGGATTTTTTTGTTTTTTTTTACATTTTCCAGCGCCAAATGTCATTACATCTCAAAATTAAACAAATCAATCTTTTGATGGTAGTGCCATATTAAAATGTATCTATTCCAATGCTTTTGAAACATTTTCACCAGCAGTGCCACTAAATCTGAAGCCTGGTGCAACAACTAAAACTACTAAAATGATTCATATTAGGGAGAATTTATTGTTAAAGTAACTTAATGTGGTTAAGTAAATAATAAGTGTTTGATACTGGAAAAATTGAAGTTGGAAACATGATGTGTTTATTGTCTGTAAACACAATAAAGAAAATAAGGGTGTATCCATCCATCCATTTTCTGTACACCTTTGTTCCTAGTGGGATTGGGAGGATTGCTGGTGTCTATCTCCAGCTAACGTTCCGGCCAAGAGGCGGGGACAACCTGGACAACCTGGACAGGTTGCCAGTCTGTCGCAGGGCAACACAGAGACAGACAGGACACACAACCATGCACACACACTCACACCTAGGGACAATTTAGAGAAACCAATTAACCTGACAGTCATGTTTTTGGACTGTACTACAAAATTAAAAACTGATTCCTCCATTTGTCTTCTCCACTTACCATCTTCATCTTCCCCAAGCTTTTCCTTTTCATCCTCCAGGTCTCCGGTTCTGCAGTGGTAGCCCTTCTTCTTCAGCAGATGACAGATAAGGAAGCCCAGCAGACCCGTCAGGAAGAAGAGGAAGACCACCAGAAAAATAATGTAGGATGGTGGGTGCTCCCCCGCCTCAGAAGCAGCTAATTTAGTCATAATGTGGCTGAAACCTGAGAGGGAGACACAGGTCAAAGGTCAGTGTTGCCTCTGTCAGCTCTGTCATGGCTGCAGTCAGTAAAAGAACAACATAGTGATGAAAGTTAATCGTTGTAGAAATGGCCATTGAATACAAACTGAGAATAAAGGTCGAATGATTGAAACACAATTTTTATTTTTATTAGAATCAATATATGAATTAAAAATAAGATTCTGTACATTTCATCTGACAAAGTGCTATTATAGCTGCAGAACAGCTGGAAAGCATTCAGTCTGTGTGTGTAATGAAGCTACAGTGGATCTCTAAAGTATACACACACACACACACTTTAAACTGTCAGGATGTTACAATATAAATCAGAATCAGAAGAATTTATTGTCATTGTCACAAAGACAACGAAATTGCAGTTTCAGTTACAACCATCCATCACGCAACAACACGAGGGGGGGAGGAGAGGCAAAAAAAACAGCCTGTCTCACACTCTGCTCTTTGCAGGGAAGAGCTTGAGATGAAGAAAAAAAACTCGAATGGGACGGGGGGATAGTTGGCTGAGGCCTCGCAGCCCGACAGGCTAGCTAGCTGGAAACTATGATACATAATTTTTACACTTTTTTCATGGTGAATGGTAAATGGTTCTCCACTTTCCCTCCAGTTTTTAAGACTTCGTTGGAAGGTTCCGAGCCACATTTTAGCAGTTTCTCCTACGTTGTTTTCTCTGCTTGATGCCAGTGATCTGACCTACATGGCTGGTTCAGAAATGAGAAGCTGTTAAATTCAGGTGGCAACATTTTTAGGGGCCAACCAGTGAACTACTACACTGTGCACTGGTTGAGCTAATTTCTACATTTATTCTTGTTTTACGCCCAACATAAATATAATAGAATCAATTCAATATATTTAACATCAACTTGCAATTTGGAGAAGTTTTGCAAGAAAGAGGTGGCAAATATTACCAAGTGAAGACGTAGTATGCTGATAGACTTCTACTAGAAAAGCAAACCAAACAAAATATTGTGTCCAGATTCAAATTACTTCAAGAAAGTTTTCATTTAGGACCTGGACATTTGTCATAATGCAAATTTCATAATATTTTCACTTTTTACCTTAAAATGTTTGATGTCACATTAGAAGGTAAAACTGTAAATATTTGAGAGCTACTACATAAACTATATAAGCAAAACGGGGATAATTTACCTATTTGTATTTCCATGAAAACATAAATTAAACCTGCATACTGTATGAATGGGAAGAACATTTAAAGTCTACCTAATAGGGCTAACCAAGGATCCAAAACATGTAGATGTACTGTACTTGATCCAACATGTACAATACGGCCTATTAAAACATAAAAATGCTAACTCTTCTGGTGGAACTGAGATGTTATTACCACTTTTCTTGTTTTGGTCTAGATTTATTTCAATTTCAAATTCACATTCATCTTTCAATAACCTTTTATAGAACCAGAGGACCTGATCTTATTTGTAGAAGTTTGGTAATTATCTCCAGTCCCAGTTGTTTCAGTCCCAAAAGTAGCTGCAGTCATCCAGGTAGATTTGTTGTCATAAGCCACACCTATTTTAATAAATCCCAGCCACACACCAAATTCTATACACATTATATAGCCAATTCTGAGATAAACCCTCTCATGTAAATGTTTTGATCCTTGGAGTGATATCTAGAGCTGATGTTTCTTGTTTGTGAAAATAACTTGAGGCTACATAGAAAATATGTATTGAGATAGTCATATCAGAAGCTAAACAACATAAATAGCTGACATTATACCCAGGTAATAGTTTGTTACAACAGTTTAACAGAAGCTCACTCTGTCTCTAAAAGAACGTTTCTCCATAAAGAATAAGGTTTGTTGGAACTTTTCTTGGGGAAAGAATTTCTAAAAATATGTTTACAGTCAGACTAGGTCTGTTATTGATCAAATACAGCAATTATTACACCTGGATCACAGTCCCAACATAAGAGAAGTAACCCAATCTCAATCTCTTAACCTCATGTTTTTGCATAAGCCAACAAACAGACAAGCCTTACCGGTTTCACAGCCTGTCAGCAGTGGACACGCAGGACGTCAGCATGGTCACTGGAAAACATGCCAAAAGGAAGACAGCAGAAAATCCAGTGAGATTTGGTCGGTGCTGAAAGTCCAACTGTTTGCATCAGATAAAAAGCCGTGTGCCCCACCAGCCAGGGCTCCCCCTCAGCCACACCTTCTCTCTGCCTCCACATATGGAGGCACAAGGACAGAGAGAGGAGAGAAAGAAAATAATAGCCATCATTGGAAAAGATGTCTTTTATAAACAGAACAAAACTCATACAGTCCTGAAATAAGATTAAACCAAGACACACTCTTATTTGCTGCTCACAGACACATTATTACAGCGTCACACACCTGATATCTGTAAATATTATCAAATATGTAAATATAGACAATAAACATGTAGAGTAAAGGTGCTCACAACGTAAAGGAGTCAACATACAAGAGCTTATCGTTGTTGTCCTCTCCGCCTCTTATCAGTATTAATAACAACCCCCATACACACGCACAGTCATTTATCTACACTTGTTCCTTCTGAAATGTCCTCAGGGTGGCTGAACAGTGATAGCTCATATCATCAGCAACCAGCTCTCCACATCCTCCAGAAGTTTGTTCCATAATGACCATTTGCTCACTGATGTGCTGAAAGTTTGTCACTTCATTAAAAAAAATGTGTGCTAATATTCAATATTAGGGAGATATTTACAGCATATTTTGACAGTAAAATGCTGACTCCTATTTTTTTTTGTGTGACTCTTACCTGCAGATAGCTGCAGGTAAGAGTTTGGACAAGCTGCCTGTCCAAACTCTTCTGTGTTGGCTGTATGCATATACAGCCAACACAGAAACACATCTGACCTCACTCCAGATTGGCTTTATTCACACAGAAATGTCCCAAATACAGAGAGAGAGAGAGAGAGAGAGATGATTTTTTAGGATACTTTTCTTATGCAAGGGTGTGGGAACAATTTCATAGAAGTGACATGTGAACAAAAAAACAAGAAGTTAGCTTGGAGGAGATAAGCTGCAGAATTATAGTCAAAGTATTTCATAATTCATTTACCCAAACATTTTCATAGAATAGTGACATTTATCCTCTTCCAGCCTACTGTATGTCAGTGTTTTCTCAGGCTGTCAGACCTTTACCTTCCCTCCATTCTGCTTGTGTAACTTCACTCACTAGACTCTCGTTGCCAGGACTGATTTAACATTTTTACTGTCACAATCTTCCCCTGTTGTTCCTGCTACAGCTTACTCAGTTTTGTTGTGAAATGTTTTCTCTATGTGATCTTCAACAATTGAAACATCACTCAATTATATACCTCTCACTGAGGCACCGCAACTGATAACCTCTTAGTTGCTGACAATGCTAACGTTAGCATTTGGTTTAGCTTCATATTGAAGATAAATCAAATTCCTAGTTCACAATTATTTTATTGACTTTGGAATGCAGTAGATTGCAATAGAAGCTACACATTGACTTTATTTCTTATGAGGCATTGCTAAGTTTATACATAGTCCTAATATTAAACCAAGGAAAATTGCCTGGTCTAAAATTGGTTTGTAAAAATGTATAAGGTTCACAAAAAAGTCTGTAAAACATGTAAAAATGCCAGAAATCATAAAAGTGTCCAGCTCCAATTTGAGTTTATTAAATAAAGATTTATATGGTGATTTATGCTTCATTTCCATCTACTGGTGGATGGAAAAAACATCAGGTAAAACTAAAATGTCACTGAATGTTTGAGCTATAAAGCACTGACAACAGGAAGCTGTCTTGTTGGGTTTCTAGAAGAGGAAATGTGGCCGTTATTCAGCACGAATAGTGACTTCCAACAAGATCAACTGAACTCTCCTAAACTGGCTGTGGCTTTGTGACTGAACTGAGAAGAAACAGAGCTGACAAAATATATCTGAGGCTTCAGAGGAACAGTCTCCTCAGCATTTGTAGATAAAGTCATTAAATCTACAGCAATGATGACACCTGCCTCACATGGAAACGCTAAGCAGAAGCATTTGGGTGTGCAGCTCAGATTATGTGTCTGTAATTAGGATCCCAGCTCACTCTCCTCTTTTAATTAGGTCTTCATTTACATCTAAACTCATAAATCAAATGTTAGCCTGGATGCCTCTGGATCATTCAGACATTATGCAGATAGATATTCAGAACAGAATGTTCACCGAGCTTTAACACTGTGACCAGTGTGGATAACTCTACACTGATCACAAATTAAAACACAGTTTAATTGGACAAAGGTTAGAATCTGACAAACCATGGACTACATTTTTGAAAGATTCTATAAACACAGTTTAGGATTCATAAAGCTTCTTTTTGTCAAAATAGTGAAAAATATTTTTCTCAAAAGCATGAGAATGTTTTTTGTCCTGGATGTATCATGACATGTTACACAGCAAATTTGGAAGTGTTCAGTCAACTCCTACAGAGTTGAATTAAACAGTTTGAACGCGTCTATATTGGTCCACTCTGGATGGTGTAGAAATAACACTTTTGAAAGTGTTATTTGTGATATAGTTGAATCGACACTCACAGTAGTTGAAATTAAACACATCAGTGTTGACTTACTCAACATTAATTATTATGTCAAAAGTTAACACTATGAACATGTTAAGCTAACACAGGTGTAAAGTATATATTAAAATAGAAATATGAGTTTAGAAATACTACGTACAGAGTGTGCTGTGGTGGTGCAGGGGTTAAGCACAACCCACATATGGAAGCTCTAGTTTTCAATGAGGCTGTCATGGGTTCGCTTCTCGGTCTACCCCTTCTGTCATTAACAACTTTTTTTGTCAATTTACTACCAAATAAGAGCCACTAGAGCAATTAAATCCTTCCCCCACCCCCAGAAACTACTGGCCATCAATAATCCCCAAATACATTTTAAAAAACATTAGATGCCACTTGAATCTACAAAAATACCAGCACGAGTTGCAATACGTTTTATTTCAAAAACATCAAACAGCACTGACAGCAATATACAACAAAGGTCATTCATTCATGGTACTTTGCACTGAAGGTGAAGTGT
>NW_015115128.1:50979-52079 GCF_001443285.1 Poecilia latipinna
TTAAAAACTTTTTTCCGCCCAGAAACTATTGGCCATCAATAATCTCCAAATTAATTTTAAGACATTAGATGCTACAAAAAAACAGCACCATTCACAGAATATAATCTACTTTTATTTCAAAACATCAAACAGCACTGACAGCAATATACAACAAAGGTCATACATTCATGGTACTTTGCACTGAAGGTGAAGTGTGCTTTGAAAGTTCATTGGAAGCGGCCATGGATGGTCTTGTGATCACTGATGGTGAAGTGTCTTTGGTGCTGCTCTTGTTTTCGCCAACATGAAGGAGGAAGACTTCCAGCCTGGAAGGAAAAACAGGAAATATAGCAGAAACATTAGGATAATAAATAAATATTTTAAAAATAAGTGTGAGCAAAACTAATCAGACTCACCTGTGTGTGTCACTGTCATATACATTCAAATTACTCTGTCCACCTGGTTTACAAGATAAATCATAAAAAAAAGTCAGAAATAATTACTAAAGAAATTAGTCAGCTTATAGAAAAAAAATTTGGACAGCATTAAAAGTCGTGCCAACCTGTCTGAAGAAATGTGTTGAAGTTATCATAACACGCTTCAGTCACCAACATGACACACTAACAAAGAAAAACAATTTTGGCAGTTTTTAGATGTGCCACAGGTACAAAACACCAGAGTCAAATGGCTCAATTGCCTCCTCATTGTGTAGATACATTCTCCAGAGTCCTGCTAATCACCTAATTATTGTATTCAGGTGTGGTGCAGCAGCGGCACATCTAAATGTTGCAGGGCAGTGGCCCTCCAGGACTGGAGTTTGACACCTGTGGCAAAGATCAAGCCAATGGTCCAGCACAGCCACTCCCCCGTTTTGCAGTCTACAGCCAAAAACGTAAAGAAAACGACCCCGCAGCTAAATAATGTTAACTCAAATGGCCTCCAGATTTTCCTGACAGTTTCGATGTTTGGTTAAGATAAATAGTCATATATACCGTGATATCCAAACAAATAAACGTACGTTAAGCGAACTATGTATATGAATCGATACTCTTGCGTAAACGGAAAATTAATGCATCCATAAAAAATAGTCAAAAACATGATCATTTTAACATGGAACTTAC
>NW_015115128.1:54948-59612 GCF_001443285.1 Poecilia latipinna
ATTCCAGTCCTCACACCCCCCCTGCTCTGCATGTTTTAGATGTTTCCCTTCTGCCACACACCTGGATTCAATATTTTGGTGATTGACAGGCCTCTGCAGTTCTTGAAGGTCATGCAATCATTTGAATCAGCTGTTCTGGAGTAGAGGCACATCTAAAACATGCAGAGCAGGGGGGGTGTGAGGACTGGAATTGAGAAGCATTGGTTAAGATAATAAATAGTCGTATATACCGTGATAGCCAAACAAATAAACATACGTTAAGCGAACTATGTATATGAATTGATACTCTTGTGTAAATGAAAAAATAATGCCTCCATAAAAAATAGTCAAAAACATGATCATTTTAACATGATCATCTTGTTATGATAAGCTCCAGACAAGATGCCATACTGCTGCCTCCGCTCCTCAGGCAAACGTGACGCAGTAGCGGAACAAGACGGCGTCGGCCGGGGGCGGGGCTAATGACCGGGCCCAAATAATAAAGCTCATGATAATTTAACTTTACAACATGCACATGCCCGTAACAGCAGAGCTAACACGTTTCAGTACCACAGAAAGCGACTATGTCATTTTGAAGTCCATCTGACATGAAGTACAACAAACCAAGAGAAGAACAGAAACATCTGGCTACTGGTCACCAACGATGAAACAACACAAATTCAAAACATGTTAACGTAATCCCTAGAAATGCTCTAGCTAGTTTGCCATTTGTTGCCAAGTGACTGATGATGACGTTGGTGACAAGCTTTACCCAGAATGCACCTGGAGACAATAAGGACGATTCATTTGTAGTTTTGTGTGTCATAAAGTTAACTATAAGAGTGGAAATAAAGCCAGTCAGGTAGCACAACATTTTATTCAATATTTTACACCCACTATGTCACTAAAATCAGTCAGTCTGGTAAGGTTTTTAGCAACCATTAGTCAACGATGGGGCACCCTACTATATAACCTACTGGGGTATGGCACATAATTTTTAACAGGAGAGTGCTCTTCTTTTACATTGCTCATCAGATATGATACTAAAAAATTGATTCCCTGAAAGCATATTTTTCCTTCTGTATGGGTCCCCTCCAGGCCAGGAGTCTGCCCCCCACCCTACCTGTAGCTCCAGTCAGAGTTAATGTTGTTAATTTAGAAATCAACACTGGACAGGATTGCTTTTTGTTTAACTCTTTGGAACTCTTTAGTGAGTGTTAGGGAAACTAACACTCACTAACACTCATGTTGTTGAATTAACACTGTATTTTTAACATACAAGACTTACACTGGAAATCTAACACTTTTGAATTTGCTGTGTAGACACTGACTTGTGAGTGATGCATTCAAGTGACCCTTCTCAGCTACAGTGAAGACATGTTTTCCCAGATGCAGTTAAAGGTCAATAACACAAACACACCCAACAGCATATGGCTTCAAAAGTATTACATTAAAACACAGCACAGCGTCACATCCTTCTAAATCTGGCTGTTCTTCAGCCAGAGAAGGAAAAACATACTTTAAATGAGGGAAAAGCTCATTTAAAATTCATGTCTATGTAAACACTGAATACAATTTACATATAAAGCATTTGTACTGTTTAGTGAGTCAGCACACAGTCTCAACTCTCTCACAAGCAGGAACAAGATGAGCATTTTGTATGAAAAGTGAAGTGTCAGCAGAGGAACAGCTGTCGTCCTCTGTCAGTGTGATTGGAGTGTTCTTTCTCAGTGTTCTACGTCACGACTCCTGTAGTATGAATACGGTTTCCACCAATTCAATGAGAACACATTTATCATTCATCAGTTTAAGCTGCTATCACACTGTTTCTGATCTTATTTTATTTCACAATAAGAATACTTTAAAATCTCAGAGGGTAATGACATGGTTATATCTGCTCAGTTTAGGTAGGCAAGTCAAAAATTGGAATTAGAACTTTCTGCAGGTCTTTCAACGTCAACCTCTTGGTATTTCTGTGTCGTGTTTCAGTCAGTTTTGTGAAAACATCCAGTTTTTGTAATGTCCTGCCTCATGTCCTCTATAAATATTTATTAGTTGTCCCTCTGGTTCATGGTGCATGTATAGAACTGGATCCTGTGTGCTCTTGTTCTGACATTTAATGCTGATACAGCATTGATCTTTTGGAAGCTTCCCGCAAACAATGCCTCAAACTACAGGTTTCAGGTTTATCATTAATTGGTGGCTGAAATGAATGCAGAAATGAAATCCAAAGTTGCTTCAGCAAGGTATTCATTTAAGGTTTTGAACACTCAGGCAACCAGGCTCTTGTAGATATTTATGTTTTGATTATTTCCTCTGAAAAATTCTGAGGTTTTACAGTTGAAGTCTAAATGAAACAATTCATCATGAAATGATACATTATGTAAACCAGACATTTAGACAGAGTCGTTCATTGTACAACATTCAGCTGAGACTAAATCATCTGCTAAATAATTATGTTTGCAGGCATGCAGCACTTACTGTGTGTGGAGATGAATATTTCCATGTGGAAGCGTTTTGAAATGCCGTGATAATCATCACTACTGTGGAAGTTTTCCACATAATATTTATTATCGACTGTGGCTGTGTGGGGAGAGTAGTTGTCTTGTGATCACAAGGTTGTAGGTTCAATTTCAGCTTCCTGCCACATGTTGATGTGTCCTTGGGCAAGGCACTTAACACCAAATTGTCTACTGATCGTGAATGTGACTCTAGTGTAAAGTGCTTTGAGTGGTCAAAATGACAAGAAAAGTACTATTTAAATTCAGTCCATTTACCATTGTGCTAATCCTATACAGCCCATTTCTCTGCCAAGCAAAAAGCCTTTAACAGCAGTAAGCTGCTGAGCATTAGTCTGAATGACTCACCCAGCTTCACAACTGACACTAGTCTATCAGACAAAAGCATCTGAGAAGCTTTTTGGATTTTACTAAAAGAGATAAAATGCTCAAACCAACTCATGGCAAAATGACATGGTGTGTGATCTGCAGAGAGAAAAATGACGCAAAGGTGACGCATTCCCAGTCACTGTTTGTCACTGCTGACAGAGACAGTGGGATGATTCGGCACCGTCATGACCTCGACAGGATCTCCTCATTACAGCAGCAGCATGTTGCTCAGCAGGAACGCAGACATGCAGTAAATGGAGATGCAGTGACTCGGCTTTAAGAACACATGGTCTGTTTGTAAGTCAAAAACACGAGATCACAGTCATCCCTAGAGCTGTGCAAATATGTTGTCATTGTTTATTTTTCATACATACAGTAACTTCCAAGCAGTCATTCTTTTATATTAAAACGGTCCTGAATGTCAGACCATTAAGGCTTCTAAAAGTCTTCTAAAAGCTTCCAGTGGAGTTTAGCTGTTCGTTTAAGTTTAAGTCCAGCACCTGGTCTGACCTAAACTGGCTCCTACGCCGAACAGGAGAAAACACTGGCCAGACTTATTCAAGAACTCCACCCAATTCAGCTTAGAAAAACATCTAGGGACCTAAGGCCAAAGTCCCAGTCTGTCCCCAAAGAATGGCTGTAGCCAGCCTAATGTCATTTTTTAATTCATAGATTCTTGCACCATCAAATATGATAGTATTCCCCGCAGGTACTGACCGAAATTTCTTGAAATTAAGATTGTACAAGGAGATGAATCTGTAACCTTATATTTTTCTAGAAATTTAGGACTTACTTTCTGCTTGGAATTTCAGCCCACTTTACTTTAATAAAAGACAACTATGAGAAAGCACTCCACACATCTGAGGGAGGCATGTCAGGCAGAAAGCCTCTGTAGAATGAAAGCCACGGGTCATAATGGGGTTTTCCCACAAGACATCCAGGGACAAAACAAAGACATGCAAGAAGCTGCTCTGTTAACATGAGACCATAAAAAAAAAAAACTATTTTTTAGCCTACATGTAAAACCTTGTGCATGTAGAAATAAAAATAAAAATAAAATAAGACACCACAGGGCCATGCAGAGACCACTAAAGGGGCAGGTGCTCAAAAAAAAGGGCACATCTAACCTTCTAGGACAGAATATGAACAAAGCCACTCAGCTTTCAGAGTTTAATAAACAATGATAAATTACAAAATTGTGACATATATAATCAAAGCTAAGGAAAATCTCCATATAAAGCATACAACTATGCATATGTAAGATATTATTAGTAATTTCTTTCTGCAGGTCTATTTTGTTATAGTACTGCAATATTCAAACCCGCAATTTAGCAAGATATGTAAATCAGAGCTAGACCACCAGACAGATACCCCACTGACAATGGATAACCATTCTTTTTCGAGTCCTGACGCAAAAACTTTCTGCCGGTCTCCTAGTCCACAATGTACATTAATGTGTTTACTACTGTAGCTTGTGTTTGTGAGACGGTCGCGCACGTGGTAGCTGCATATGGAGTTAGATTTGTTTCACAATTATTCAATCAAAAAAAAAAAAATATCATGTCAAACAAAAAAAGTAGTATTCAATCAAAAAAAAATAATAATGTAAAAAAAAAAAAAAGTAGTATTCAATCAAAAAAAATCATGTCAAAGCAAAAATCACTAAGTTTTTTTTTTTTTACTTTTTTTTTGGTTGAGTTTTTTTGGTTGAAACTTTTTTTTTTTTTTGGTTGAATCTCTTTTTTTGGTTTAAACGTTTTTTGATTGAGTCTCTTTTTTTTGGTTGAAACTTTTTTT
>NW_015115128.1:62584-67577 GCF_001443285.1 Poecilia latipinna
AAAAAATCATGTCAAACAAAAAAAGTAGTATTCAATCAAAAAAAAAATCATGTCAAACAAAAAAAATAGTATTCAATCAAAAAAAAAATCATGTCAAAGCAAAAATCACTAAGTTTTTTTTTTAAACTTTTTTTTTGTTTTTGGTTGAGTCTCTTTTTTTTGGTTGAAACTTTTTTTTTGGTTGAGTCTCTTTTTTTTTGGTTGAAACTTTTTTTTTTGGTTGAAACTTTTTTTTTTTGGTTGAGTCGCTTTTTTTTTGGTTGAAACTTTTTCTAAGTTTTTGGTTAAATTTGTTTTATTGCTTATACAACTTTATTTGCTTTGGGGAAGCTTACATGAACATTCTGGGCGGGGCTTAAGGACGAGCGATGTAAGACGTGTTCCGATTGGTTAGCGCTGACTAAAGCGGATGACTCCCTGAGATCTCAGAACTCTGTCCCGAACTGCAGGGCTTCGGTGACGGGACACAGAATGTGAATGGTAAGTAATCTTCAAAAATTACACCATTTAGCAGCTTCTCAAGTGTCCACCCTGTTTCAAAGAAAAAATCTTACACAACTTATGACAACAGTCACATATTTTGTCTGCCGCGATCTCCGGTAGCATATTGTGCTAGCTAATGTTAGCACTAGGTAAAGTTCATAAACTAGGCTTGTGTAATATTCGCCTGTCTTTATGTTGAATTCGTTAACCAGCGCACCTCTGTCGAGTGGCATTAAGCGTGGAAAATACCAAATATATCTGGAGGAAATATGTGTTAAAAACTGTTGCGCAATCCTCAGTGTGTGTGTGTGTGTGTGTGTGTGTGTGTATTAACTAGCATTGAAGCTACAGTGGATCGTTGCACCAATGTTATCAGGTCCACATTAATCTGCACCACACGTCAAGTGACTGTGCAGATGATTTATTTACCAAGCACATAATCAGTGCTGTCGATGAGGGGAGGCAACGTAACTCTTAAATATATACATTTTCTTCCAGATGTAAAATGTAAAACTAAGCTGGTAGGTCACAGGCCGAAGGAGGATATTCACATAATTTCTGTTTTTTATTATTTGGTGGGTGTGTGTCCTGTACTTAGTTTTATTCCGAATTAGATGTAATATGCCTTTTGCTGTGTTATGATATTAAATTAAATTGGTGCAGGACAGGCTTGTAGGTCTTACTGATTCCTCCAGCTGCTACAGACGATCAGAGCATGAGGATGGAGAGACCAGCAAGTGTTGAGTCAGAGAAGGTCAGGTAGGGAAGGAAGTGTTGCTTATAGGGGCCGTGTGTGTTTGGCTAAATATATTTCTCCAAGTCAGTTTATTTATTGGTTTTAAAAATAATGCATGCTTATGTGTTAATGATACATTGTAATAAAAATACAAAAATTACCACCAACATCCTGGCAGAAATAAATAAACAAGTTTATATCAGAGCTTTTTCTTTTTGGATCTGGAACACATTAAAAGCGAATTACCCAATTTGGTTTATTCCCTGTCATGTTAACGTTCGGTTATTTCTCCCTTTTTCATCCTCACTGCAGCTGGAGCTGGACTGGAGTTCTGTTTGGCTTTAGTGGCTTCCTGGATGGAGACATCGGCTGACCTAAACGCATCATTTTCCCTCTCCCATTATAAACTTTGCTTTTCTTCAACATGGAAAATACTCCTACATCAGTAGCTCTGTTTATTTTGACATCAATCCTTACCTGGCGGCCAATTGATCCTCTTAACCACTGAATGTATCGGAACCACCTGGACTGAGCTGGTTTCGTCAGAGGGAGCCAAGACTTCTCCATAAAATGACTTCCCATATTTTAAGATGTTCTTCTGGTAAAATTGCATCTTTATGATCCTAAAGATGCATTCTCATAATTAAAAATACTTGTAAAAAAAAAAAATACTTGTAACCTGGCCATAACACTCCATTATACAACTCACAAGAGGAATGACAGAAATAAAGCCACTTTGTGAAAGTATTTTCTGTATTTTGTTTTAGAAAAGATGAAATATTACTTGAAAGCGTTTAATTTTAATATCTCGCTTGAAGGCCGAATTACATGCAAATACTTCACATAATGTTACAACTGAGATAAGGGAAAAAGGTTTGTAAAATGTAGAGTATTACAAAAGAGATTACATTTTATTTTAAGTCCAAACAGTATAACAAAATGAACACTGAAAATATATAATACACTTTCCAGCAGTTACTCAAACTTGTTTGTCTTTACTGGTGATGAAAACTTGTCACTCTGGAGGTGAGAGGAAGAGCAGCTCAGCCCAGTCCAGGATCACTGCAGTGTCAGGGTAGCTGCTTAAAATCTGCAGGTAGATTTTTGCGTAGCTGGTCCTCCGGTTTTCAGATCCTAATTGTAAATAAAAAGTTATTGAATGTTGTGATGATCCAGCTGACTGTGGACTGATGGTCACTGTACTGGTCAGCGAGGTGCAGGTGCTTGGATCCAAGGGAAAAGCAATTTAACAACAGGAAGGTCTCAAGGGGTCGATGGAGTGGAGTTGATACGAGTTCCTCTCTGTCCTGGGTGAACATCATGGAGAGTCTCAATCATGGCTCAGAAACGCATCAAGAAGCTTTATGACGCAAACCTGAAAAACAAAAATGAATAAAAAAAATACGAGTAAGAGATGATATTTACCTAGACCCAATAAGCCCTAAAGTCTTTTAAGAGTTTTAATTGAAAATAAATTGACTATATCTCAGGAAATTAAATGTTCAAGTGAAACAGTTATTGTATCACAATAAGAGAAACTGCAAAAAAATATTGCAGAGGTGTAACACTGAAGTTACTGAGAAAGAGTAAACTGAAATATTTAAGTAGAAAATGCATGTTAAAATCTGAATACTTTTTTGAATGTAGCTGAAAGGAGAAATATATTTAGCCAAACACACCCGGCCCCTAAAAGCAACACTTCCTTCCCTACCTGACCTTCTCTGACTCAACACTTGCTGGTCTCTCCATCCTCATGCTCTGATCGTCTCTAGCAGCTGGAGGAATCAGTAAGACCTACAAGCCTGTCCTGCTTCAGCTGCACTCTGCTGGTCATACTAGAATGGGGAATTAGGAGAACACCAATTTAATTTAATTTAATATAACACAGCAAAAGGCATATTACATCTAATTCGGAATAAAACTAAGTACAGGACACACACCCACCAAATAATAAAAAACAGAAATTATGTGAATATCCTCCTTCGGCCTGTGACCTACCAGCTTAGTTTTACATTTTACATCTGGAAGAAAATGTATATATTTAAGAGTTACGTTGCCTCCCCTCATCGACAGCACTGATTATGTGCTTGGTAAATAAATCATCTGCACAGTCACTTGACGTGTGGTGCAGATTAACGTGGACCTGATAACATTGGTGCAACGATCCGCTGTTTTCCCATTTTAGCTTCAATGCTAGTTAATACACACACACACACACACTGAGGATTGCGCAACAGTTTTTTAACACATATTTCCTCCAGATATATTTGGTATTTTCCACGCTTAATGCCACTCGACAGAGGTGCGCTGGTTAACGAATTCAACATAAAGACAGGCGAATATTACACAAGCCTAGTTTATGAACTTTACCTAGTGCTAACATTAGCTAGCACAATGCTACCGGGGATCACGGCAGACAAAATATGTGACTGTCGTCATAAGTTGAGTAAGTTTTCTTCTTTGAAAAAGGGTGGACACTTTAGAAGCTGCTAAACGGTGTAATTTTGTAAAGATTACTTACCATTCACATTCTGTGTCCCGTCACCGAAGACCTGCAGTTCGGGACAGAACTCTGAGACCTCAGGGAGTCATCCGCTTTAGTCAGCGCTAACCAATAGGAACACGTCTTACATTGCTCGTCCTTAAGCCCCGCCCAGAATGTTCATGTAAGCTTCGCCAAAGCAAATAAAGTTGGATAAGCAAGAAAACGAATTCAACCAAAAACTTAGAAAAAGTTTCAACCAAAAAAAAAAGGGACCCAACCAAAAAAAAAAGTTTCAACCAAAAAAAAAGCGACTCAACCAAAAAAAAAAGTTTCAACCAAAAAAAAAGAGACTCAACCAAAAAAAAGAGACTCAACCAAAAACAAAAGTTTCAACCAAAAAAAAGAGACTCAACCAAAAAAAAAGTTTCAACCAAAAAAAAGAGACTCAACCAATAAGAAAAAAAAGTTTAAAAAAATAACTTAGTGATTTTTGCTTTGACATGATTTTTTTTTTTGGTTGAATACTACTTTTTTTGTTTGACATGATTTTTTTTTTTTGATTGAATAATTGTGAAACAAATCTAACTCCATAGCTGCGCTGTGACGTGAAATGGGCATTAGCCAATGAAATGCGGCCCCTGTAAGAATACTGAAGAATACTGAAGAATGACTGCTACCATTAAAGATACAGGGGAAAAAGCTTTTTAGTTATCTAGCTTTGCTAGCAAAGTCGTTAGCTAGCAGCTAGCTAATAGCACAACAACAACAGCCTAATGTCTGTATGATAAAAAATACTGAATCGATAGATAAGAACAGTTTTTCCTCACCTGTCTCCTCCCGCTCAGTAGTTCTTCAGAGAGAGGCAGATGCAGAGGCCTGTCAGTGTCTGTTGTATTTCATTACCTCTCTGCTTAAACCGCTACTCCGTGCTGAAGCAGAAACGATTTCCGTTATCTGACAAGTAGCAAGTCTACTCCACTTTATTCACCAAAACCGTTTTTTATTTTTTTAATTAACCAAAAACTGTTCTGTAATCTGGAACGTTCGCTACGTTTAGCTTCAGTTAGCCGCCTTATCTTATCTGTCATGCGTCACGGGCAAAAGGTCAAAGGTAACAAGGTGACCGGCTTATTGTGTTGTGCAAAAAAACCCCAACCAAAAAACTAATAATTTTAGCACATGCTATGTGTCAGAAGAGGGCTTAGGAAATAATAATACCAAAAAAAAAAAAAAAAAAAACCAAAAGGGCCCTTGGGGGGAAGGGGAAAAAGGGGGGGGGGCTCAAGCCC